>NC_041371.1:2890696-2975696 GCF_900634415.1 Cottoperca gobio | reverse complement strand
TACAGCTGTTTAACTGTAAACAAACCTCTAACAGCGTCAGGTAACACCGCCGTCTGTCCATCCATTGGAGAGTGGTGACAGGTTTTAATACTTAGTTTCATCAAAAGTTTCTTAAAACATTAAACTGATCCAAAGACACTCTTCACTTCAACTACTACCTCACTCTCCATCTCATTTGCTCAGCTGCGTCTGGCTCCTCTAACACGTCGCTGCTGGTATTAAGACCGCTGTTGATAATTGGAGACGTGGAGTTTGCATAGATAATAACCGAGGCTGCAGTGACTTCAGAGAGAGACTTTCTCATTACCACAGATATTGCACTTGCGATTAAAAGTGGTTCTGCTAAGTCAGAGGTAAGAGCGGGTGGATTTGAGATGCGGCGGTATTAGAGCTGCAAATTTAGGCTTTAATCCCGGCCAAGGTGGAGCAGGCGTCGAGGTTTACCCCGTCTGAGTCTATCTCTAATACCCTCCCCACGCAAACAACTCTGCAATGTACGAGTCCTAACTCTCATGCACACCAACGCAGAAGTCAGCTCTTACATTAAAAGTACCCAAAGTTCCCCTCACACTCACACACACACACACCTTCCCAAGCCCATCATCAAATCTCTTTCCCTTCCACCACCTCCGTCCCCAGGAGACGAGTCGGGGCACTGAAATCTAATTAAAGGTTCCATAAGCAGAGCTAAAATGAAAGTGTCACATCAAAGTCGCGGCTGGGACAGAATGACACAAATCAATAAGGGAGAGCTTCAGCAGATCCCTGTGCACCCCGGAGATTCCTGCGCAGACCTGGGCTGGGATTAGGCCAGTCAAACACCCCTCTGACGGGAGGTGGGAAGGCTGAGGAGTGATGGCGGCTGTATTAGACGGCTGTTTGTCTATGTATCAATTTCTCAGTCTTCCTGACAAAAATGTGTGAAATAAATGTAGAACGGCAACAGAAACGCAGAGCAGTAAAGTTTGGTTGTGTTATAGACCATTGAACGCATCGTCTCTGCAATACAGCTGTGATGCTTTCCAAGTAGTGTTGTAGGGAAAACAATCGGATGACAAGACACATTCATCCAAAACCAAGAGCACGTCCAGAACCAGATTCACTGGCATGCAAACTCCTTGCATCTGTTTTTAGAAGCTGTCTTTTTGTATTTATATGTTGCCCGTTTGATTGATAAAATTCAACTTCAACTTGAAAAGCCAACTTGATTGGACTCAAAGCAAAGCTCCCTCCAACCCTCCCAGCCTGTACACCTCGGGCCGGGCCATCCACCTACTCTGATCTCATCACACGGCTACAGAGCGGGGTGGAGCTTCAATAAAGAGGGTAATGGTAAACAATATTAGATGGTTGACACAGCACGTTTTGCTAACTAGCATCATAAAGTATCCGACTTCTGAAGCTCCAACATCGTCTCCCTTTATTGATCGTTCTGTTCTCTGCCGCTGAAGAGACGTACCATCAATTGAAAATCAGCCTGTGTATCGTTTCCCTCGCTGTGTTTACTGTACTTGCAGCGATCACACGATAAGCCGCGTCGGCAAATAGAAAAAGTTGACCCATCATAAGCTAATATATCTAAACTATCCTAACAAGGTCACACTTACTGTATTTGTTCTCTATGCAATCGTTCTTATGGCTTTATCCAGAATGACTTACATCGTCTTAATTATGTTTGTGTTTTATGTGAGACTGTCTGCTTCATGTAACCATTCAGCCACCCCCCCACTGTTCCCAGTACAGAGAGTGAACGTTGTAGCGGGAGGTGCGACAGCCTAAAGGGAAACTTTGAGTCTTGTAAAAGTTAACTGCTCTCCGTGTTCCCTTTGTTTTACAACCTTGCTACATAATTGTATTACTTTTTAATATTGTGTGCGCCCATGACTTGGCTGCCGGGTTCTGTTCAGCAAGTGAGAAAATATCTTTGGGGGTCAAACATCTACTTCTGCGTAAAGAACCCTGAACCATCACGTCTAAAACTAAACTGTCCAGGTATTTTACTTTCCACAAAGTTTATAGGCGACTGAATCCTGGAGGGACTGGTAAAAAATCAGAGCAGGGGATCTGGTCTGCATATGAAGTGGGGTTCACGGGGCTCTGGTGGAAAGTCCCAGAAGATTGACAGGTGAGTTTGAACATTAGTGTGAGGAATGGAAAACGACTTCCCTGCATGTACGAGAGTGCAGAGCAGGTTCAAGGGGAAGATGGTAACAGCGAACAGAACAAGAGAAGAGGAAGAGAGAAGAAAAGAAGTTAGTTCAGGAGTCAGAAATACAACAGTCGGTCTGAAGGCGACACTTTGACTATAGTTTAACATCAGAGCGGTGTTTCACACACGATCCATTGGCTGACCAAGATATTAAACAGGAAGAAATATAAGACTTTATAGCAGGAGTTATATAAGTAAATATCCAGCAGCAGGTTAACATGAAGACTGGAAACCAAGAACTTATTCCAAGAAAGTTACGGTCACCGTCCAAGAAATAATCCGCCACACAATAGGGTTGGGCGATTGGAATATATCATCCATCATCGTCTTTTTTGGCTCATTTTATTTTTCTAATTTAATGATTTGCCCCCGAAGAGAGCGTGAGAGTCACACCGTATAGAGCCGGGACATTTTAACATCTAACATCTAGTTTATTTTTGACCAAACCAAAGTCTTCGGTTGTTGGAACAGTGGAAAGACCGAACCAGGGAGGTTAGGGTGAGTGTGTTTTACGATGCTCCGCCGCTCGGGGTGGTGGTGGTCTAGTGGTCTATTGGTACGACTTCCAAATACAACACCAGAAGGTTGTGAGTTCAATTGAGCCCCTGAGCAAGATACTGAACCCTGAGCTGCTCCAGGGAGACTGCCCCTGTAGTTAGTTCACTGTAAGTCGCTCTGGATAAATGTCCTGTAATGTGATGCGATTGTTGGGCGGTGGATGTTTGACAAATTTGGGGACAAGTCATTTTTGAACTTTGGTTTTTGTACAGATTAAACAAACATAATATAACATGTAGGTTGGTGGGCAGATTTTGTAACAGAGCCAGTTGTTGGTTGTTTCTTCATATTTACCATCCAGACATGAGTGATATCATTGCTGCTTCATAATTCACCCAACACAGTGTTTAAATATGTTTCTAAGCCAACAAGAATCCGGCAGACCTCGACCACAGTCTGTTTAGAATTCACTTCTCTGCAACCTGCTGAAACTTTCAACAATCCGCTGAGTGAGAGCCACAGGGTATTTGGGACGACACCGCTTTGCTTTGGCCAATATTTTATTCAGTGCTGTGTGAACTAATCTTCCTCGCAGGCTTCAAACCCAATTATGCATTACACAATGTGAAATCACCAAACAACAAATGCATTGCTATGCCAGTTCCCTAAAAAACAAACCAGTGCAGGACAAATTCTCTCCTCTGTTGTCATTTGCATCTTCAGAAACTCTTTTGTTTGCTGATGATTCAGACCTTTTGGTGCTACATTATGTTAGATATAACACAATGTTACCTGTAATAACAAAGCAAAACCTTAACCTTCCTTTGACTTGTGTCAGGACGAAAAACTTTCAAAGAGCCTTGATGTCTGTCTACAACACAACCTCTTGAAATGCATAATTTAAACCCATCAGAGCTCCATTTAATTCTGCATTTTCTTCTCCTGAGATGCTTTACCTTCCCTATCATTTAGGGAAGATAAAGCACATTACCCAACCCTCTGCAAAGCAATGCTTATCCTAAGAGACATCGATACTTCACCGCGTGCGGGGGGAATAGGAGAGTGGGGCTGCCTAAGCCGACCTTGTTGTTGAAATAAGCACTTTTACTCTCGCACAGACAGCAGAAATCTGACAACGATACCTTACACAATAGCCATTGTCGGGGGCGAAGCCGTGAGAGAAGAGCGAGCAAACGGGCTAATTTGCTGTGTGAACAAAAGGATGTCTGTGACAGCTCTGCAGTGACACGTTGCTGTTGCATTAGGGATGGAGAAGGGATTAGAGTCGGAGCATGTGATCCCGTCTTGTCTGGCTGTGATCTGTTTTTGAAAAGACGCTGCGTAGTTGACAGAAAAATGTCTGCAGAAAACAAAATAATGGGAGCCACAGCAGACATTCATCCTTCGCCCACCCTGAAGAAAAGCTGTAAACAAAAGGGCAGCCATTGTAGAAGTCACCTTTATTAATTCCCTTTGTTGAATACAGAGGTATGAAGCTTCTTTATTACATGGAGCATCACCATTAGAGCCGACATCTCGGCAGCCACTATTCTTACTCATCTCTCAGAAGGAGAAGATCCAGGTTGGTTGTGATGGGCTTTATCTCAACATCAGGGTTCCATGTTGCACTATTCTATTCATCTGTTTCATGCAAAGCAAAGGATTTCAGAACTGAGAAGGAACCAGATCTGTCCAGCTTGAATTTGCTTTATGTATTACAATGTTTGGGAGGATAGACCCTCATTAGGTAAGACTGCTTTCAACCTGCATCAAGGTTTGTACACGTTACCTACAGTGGGCAGGACTTCTGCTTCCTCTTCACTTGATATTGTGGTTTCTATACCTTAATTATATTTGGTTTTTAATACATTTTTCAGAAAACGTACTAAAAGTACAACTTCATATCTTGGCCAGGGAGTTCCAAATGTGTCCCGCTTAGCACCATGTACATTTTAGATGCCATTTTAGTTGTATTCAATCTATATTTGTGTAAGTTGAGCAGGTAGTTCATCTCTTTCCTGTAAAAGTTATGAATTACAAAGCATGTTAGCAGATTTGTTCTCTGCGAAGCTAAAAGACCCAAGCAGGAAGTCCCAGTTTGATAAATGATGTACTGCAAGTGTAAAATTGGCTTAAACTGAACGTACGTACATGGTGAGAAAATACCCAGAGACTTAAATTTTCCTTTTCCCCCCAAACATTTAAGTATGAAAGATAAGTAGGTCTGTGCATTATGTATGTTTGCTTTTTTTACAGCAGCCTCGGTACTGCAGAAGATTCTTGAAAGTTGTGCAAAAAGATTAATGAATCGTGAAGATGAATCGACTATAAACTCTATTATCTTATAGCCAACTAGAACCAGAAGAGGATTTTAACTTCGGATGCTTAATTCCTTGAGAATGAAGCCACACAACACTAACAAGGAGCGAGAGAGGAACTGCCTCCACAATATTCGTTTCCAGGTTCCAGAAATAGTCCATATATGAAACTTGCACACGGTTACTTGCATAGTTTCCTCTCAGCGCCTGGATATGGAATGTGTTTGTTGATCTGCTTGGTATTCTAGCAGGCAAGTCAAGCATGGCAGATCTGCCTGTGCAAGTCATCACAAAGCCCAGAGCAGAAGGTATACCCTTGCCTGGCCTGAAACAGAACATTTCACAGTCTGACTTGAAACGCATGGTTCCTCAGAGAGTCCGTGTTTGTGCCTGCGAGTCTGAATCACCAAATGAGCAAGTAAAACGCAAACTGGGTGTGTACTCCGTCACATCCCTTCTATCTCCTCGCGTGGGTTTAGCTGCTGCTCTGCATCTTACCTCTTTGACAAAACTAAGTTCCCAGGAGTGAGTTAAGACTTCATAACACCCCGTCCATTACACCCATCATGAAATAATTGCATCATTTTCATCACCCCATAAAAAGCGTTCTCTTTGGTAGAACCCAGACAGATCGGTCTTGATCAGCCCCGTCAGCCCAAAGTTCACCGTATTCCCAGCTGCACAGCCTCAAAGGCAAAATTCCAATTATGGACTAAAGGCATGGGAGGTGGCAAGTGGTTTAAGACAGACGGACAGAAAACAACGGGAAGAGATGGACAGAGAGAGAAAGAGAAGCAGACAAACGGAGAGACGGGGGTTCTCAATGGCTTCGGTTCAAAGACGACTTTGCATGCCGGGTCTGTTTTAATGTTAATGCAACCAAACGGACAACAAGTACCGCTCCGCTTCTCTGGGCAATTAATCGTGCGTTAGCCGAGCAAAGAGAGATTTCAGAGAGGGCTAAAGGAAAGGGGGAAAAAGGCTGCATAATTTCTCTGAGCCAATTACCGTGACAAGAAGAGGAGCAAGAGGGTGGTGGGGAGATGGTTATGAGAGAGAAAGATATTCTCTATTGAGAGGAGAAACACACATGAGCATATGCAACACAAATGGGAAGAGGAGGATGGAGAAGACTGAAGAAGAAGATCGGTTTAAGATGTCAACAAAGGCCACCATGTTTGTTCACAGCAGTGGCTTTCACTGAGCATGTTCATCTGACTTGTCAAAAAGAGAAAAGAAATCAATCAGTGTCAAAACATAAGTCAGTAGTACTCCACGTCTTGGGAGCGGGATGAAGCCTGATGCTTGGAGGACGGAGACAAAGAGCTTTTTTGGCGGCAACACTGAGCTTAGCTGTCAGTAATGCACTTACACTGACAGATGGCCGTTATAATGCACGCTGTTAAAGTTGAACGATGTCGCTGACGAAGATGTAAACGCATTTAAGGAGAATTGTACAATGAGATGGAAGAAAGGTAGTTTCTTCATTAAACGGCCGTGTGGAGAAGTTTGCCCCTGGTCATCCACGTTTCATGAAAACAAATCCTCAGAAAAACAACACGGGGCCTTCGGCTACACTCGATGCTTTTCTTTGGAGATCGCAATTACAAGCACATTTAGAAAACCAACTGAGGAAATGTGGGCTGCTCTGTAAGCTCTGTACACTTCGCTCTAACCGATTCTGAAAGAGAGCGCTAAAACAACACCAAGGACGGAAATTTCAACAGGCGAGTTCATCCAACTCTGTCTGTCAGGGTTTGTTTTAAAGGGTCATTGGTTCGTATATCTGGTCCAACATGGCCACCTTAGGGTGGGCTTTCATTTTTTGGAAATAACACTATACAAATACACAAAGGGATCCATGACAGGAAGGTTTGTGGACTGTTTGTGTAGCTGCATGCGCTCTTATGCAGGCAAGGTGATGGTTTTTGGAGGTGGTCGTCTTTTTGAGGCGTTAATAAACATATTTACAGTATAAACAAAAGTTCAGACTTTTAAGTCAAAGTAGAAGCAGCCAATGTTTAGCATGGACTCATCAAATTATGGTTCCAGCACTAATACAGAGTCTGCATTATGGCAGCAAAATGTTGAAAGGAATGCGCACAGATCTGTGTACCAAGAGAGATTCTTCTTCTTCAGTGAAGCAGAGGTCTTTAATAACTTTAGTACACACACGTCTGCCTCTTAATCTCTTTTGGGAGCGTAATTGTCAGCAGAAAACAAGTAACAAATCAAAACACTGAACAACGGGGACGGACTAATGTCTCTTGGGATGTAGAAGGAAAGGTCTCTGGATCTGTTTACGGTGCTGAAGTTTAAGGATAGTAAGAGATGTCTGATGTGTGTGTATGTGAGCGTGCATATGAAGGTGTGCAAGCATGTCTCATCTAACTTGCCGAATACAGTTGGGTCTACTTCCTGTCACTGTGCAGACACACCTTTTTTATTTTGTATTTCAGAGCGTCAGCGTGCCGCGGTGCGAGAGTGTGTCTGCTCTCTCTCCTGCTGCTCTGTCAGAGATTGCAGAGGTTATTTCATAAAGGGCCATCTCCAGGCCTGCCTCAGACCCAATCATCCCCCCAGCAAATCTCATTTACACCCAACCCTGGGGACATTGCGGCCATTTCTGCTGCTAACTCCACACTGCAGCAGCCTGCAGCGAGGCTGAGTTAAGCAGCAAACATGTTAGTGGGGGGGGGGGGGGGGGACTGGCTTTCCCATTACACAGATTCTCATCAAAATGTAGGTTAGAGATCACAGCAGAGCCAAATCTAAATATGTACCCAGGAACTCCTACTTTATACACACCTGCTGTGGCTTTAACAATCTGCATATCTGATGTTTGACAATTTCCCAGAGTTAGAGGCGACGTCTTTAAATAGATTTGTGCGTCTGAACACCAACATTTTCTATTTTAACTGATGAATACAGAGGAACATTGAAGGAACTGGAACCGTCAGATGTTTGGCATATCTACTGGATACAATAGTTACATAAAAACCCACATTAGATAAATAATTAATACATTTGTTTTAAATTGTTAAAAAAGGAGCAAGCATTAAGATAATTTATTCTATTTTTCTAAATATGGACATACGTCTGATTCTCCTCATGCTATAAATCCTCCCATCTAGTCTCCACTGGATATCCATGAACTGGATGTTAATACTGCATGACTTAAGTTATGTGACACTCCAAAAATCTTCCATCAATTCCCCTCTTTCATACGCGTTATGCAAATGGAGTACAGGCGGTGATTAAAGCTACACGTTACTCTCCTTAGGTGCTGAAATGACCACGTCTCTGAGCTGTAGGAGGGTCACGGCTGTGTGTGTGATGAGGAGTGTGTGCAGCAGCAGCAGCAGAGTCTGTTTGCATCATGCAGTCAGACTCATAAGTGTCTCTGTTATGACAACCAAGCTTGTTAAGAGTTTACTTCTGTATCTCTGTTTGCATCATCTTCTTCTTCTGCGTCTCTGTTGTGGCAACTGAACTCAATCAAATCCACGTGTGTGTGTGTGTGTGTGTGTGTGTGTGTGTGTGTGTGTGTGTGTGTGTGTGTGTGTGTGTGGGATGAAGTTAACAGTGAGTGAGCAGGAATGGAGTTGAGTGTCTTGGTGTTCCAGTCACATGACGTTCAAATCCACTTTGTAATTGCAGATATTACAAAAAGAAAGATCTCCCGTACGATACACGACTTGATTCTCCAGATGAAGACTCTGGAGAATCTCTTTTAAAAGGAGAAACATCTGGAAACCTTTTGCCTGCAGACTCTCGTCCATTTGGAAATAGTAAACAATCTTTTCATTTAATTACGCGACGGCCGTTTCATCCACTACTGCAGACTGAAGGCTCGCCAGAGTCTGCAGCTCTGCAAACATGGAAGACATTTGGTTGATAGGATCAAACCTGTGTGTGTGTGTGTGTGTGTGTGTGTGTGTGTGTGTGTGTGTGTGTGTGTGTGTGTGTGTGTGTGTGTGTGTGTGTGTCACAATGTAATGCCAGCTGTATATTCCTACTGTTCTTGGCATTACTTTACATCCAAGATTAATTAGCAGACTCAGAGTCAATCTACAAATGAGTAGTTAAACTCCACACACACACACACACACACACACACACACACACACACACACACTCTCTCCCTGTTTAGCTCCTTCATATATCAGACGATAACAGGAAGTCTTGCCACTCGGGTCAACTGCTGCTCGCAGGATTCAGAGGTTGTGTTCAGATCTAACACTCATGTCGAGTTCCTGAGCGCTCAAGAAGAAAACAAAGACACGTACACACACACACACACACGCACACGCACACGCACACTTGATGATTAGCTATAATGGATTAAGCACACGGCGAGAGCAGAGTCTGAATGAATGGCAGGATATCAGGGCGCTCCATCACATCCGGCCGCTCAACCTGCAGCAGATAGACTCTCTGTCTGTTTACTCGCCCGTCACACAGAAGGCTGTCGTGCTGTGTGTGAAAAGGTAAACATGTGAAGAGACAGCAGCAGATCCACTCGATTGCATTGTACTCCGTTTGCCACACGTAACACTGTTCTCTGAACTGTTGAGGTTTGTTAAAAAAAAGGCCTCTGATGGAACTCAGAGAGAATATTTCATCACGTTTCATCATCAGTGATGTTCTAGGTGTCGTTAACTAATCACTGCACAGCCACAACCAACTCTTTTTAATGAATCACTTCGTCCTTTAGTCTATGAGCGGTCAAAGAACGGTCAGAAAAGCAGATCACATTAACCCCGAGGGGTTTGTACGATGGTGTACTAGAATCACCACAGTACAGCAGCAAGTCCGTACATTAGAGGAACCAGAACCAGCAAATCTTCTTCTCGCTCCTCTCGGGGAGCCGTGTAACAAGAGAAACCGTACCGACAATAACCAACAATATGCAAACCATAACATGCGTCCTCTGGAGAAACGGTGCACTTTGTGTTGCCTTTGTAAGACGACGAGGAGCCGACATGTGAGACGACAGTGTGGTGGAGTTCAGTTGATTAGAAAGGATCCGGAGAGGGAGGGGGGGGGGGGGAGAGAGAGAGAGAGAGAGAGAGAGAGAGAGAGAGAGAGACATTGAAGACAGAGAGAGAGAGAGAGAGGGAGGGAGAGAGAGAGTAAGTGTGGAATATGCGTACTACGAGTATAATAGTTATCTGTCCATTTAATATTTAATGTCATAAAACAAGACGATTTTAAGGCAATATTCATAAATCCAAAAACTTTGAAACATGTAGATATTATTTTACAATTGAATTACTTGAAAAGACTTAAAATAATAACTCCAGCGGTTTTCACTTCTGAACTCATTTAAAAGAACAATGCTGAATCTTCACAAGGTATTTTCTGTGAATGCAGATGAGACTGAATTATTTGTGAGGCCATCAAAGCAGAGACGGTGGAAGGAAGTGACTCCACAAACAGTGCAGATCCCATCACAACATCCTGTTTACGCTCACTTCCTGCCAGCATCCTCGCTACTTCCCACAGTAGGATTTGAAATGTTTTAGTTGTCGGTGGGGAAAGGAGGAATCCAAATGTTGCTTATTTGAAAACCAAAGTAATAACAATGTATATTATATCTGCAGTGTCATCACATGACTAATGATGTAAGAAAACATTTGTGCATGTTTCACACACACACCCACAAAGTAATTGAGCACGTCATGTACATGTACATGCAGACACTCCCAAAGGAAGAGACACACACACACACACACACACACACACACACACACACTCTCTCTAAACTTCTTCCAGCAGTGTAACAGTAACTGCAGTCTCAGCGGGTGCAGCACCTTTGGGAGCGAGGTGGAGATGAGTAACAGCTCAGCCTTGTGAAACCTAAAACCACACTGCCCCCTGGTGGCAGAAGGAGGTATTACACGAGGCAGATTTACTGCAGCATCAGTGAGTTTTATAAAAACATTGTTATAGAGCCCAATAAGATGTATGGACTCCGTTAGGCACGGTGATGTGTATGAATATAGACAAAATGCAAAGTCACAGCTATTTTACAAAACGTTTCTATATGTTCGCTATAAAAACTTTGCTGTTTTGTTTTTTTCTTCAAAAGTGTGAGAAAGACCAGGTGACTCAGTGGACCTTGAGCAGAAATTGCTTTTGTGAAGATGGAGCCGTCAAGCTATTGTCGTCCATTTCAAGGCGCTCTGACAGTTTGTAATACGCGTGGAGATTCCCATAATGTCAGTAATTCAATGAAAGAGGTTTATTGCTCTAAACTCAGACTGTTATGAAGGCCTGGAGGAGATCTGTGTCAGTGTCCTGTACACTGTTTGTCAAGTTTAGAGACAATGCAGACAGAACACCCACTTTGGGAGAATGAGAGTGGGTGTGTGAACCCGCCACAACAGACAAGCTGATGTGTGCAACACAGAAATAGACACACACACACCACTTCCTGCCTGGACAGGCTTTTCCCACAGACCACAGCTGGCTGAGTCACTGTGGTGAGAACCCCTCTGTGTGTGTGTGTGTGTGTGTGTGTGTGTGTGTGTGTGTGTGTGTGTGTGTGTGTGTGTGTGTGTGTGTGTGTGTGTGTGACTTAGTATTTCATTGTCACTTCGTTGGGCTCATTTTTAATTGTATTATTCAAAGAAATGCCAGATTTTGTCTTTATTATAAAATAAAAAAAGGGAAAACACTACTTGGATGAGTTCCGTGCGACTTTGCTTATTGTAAACTTTGTTGATGTGTAAGTGTGTGTGTGGAGCAGGAAACAAGTGGAGACAACACTTCAGAAGTAAACTCACTAAAAGCGTCAGTTTGAACCTCTACCGTCTTCCTCACAGGCTTCTCGTGGTGGAACAACGAGGGAGTGAAAGAGACATTTACTGCCGTCACTAAGAAGATAAGTGAGTTTTATAAAACGTTGCTACGAGCTAAAAGTTAGTGGATAACGAGCATCACATGGACTCTGTTCTAAAACTCTAAAAATCGTTGTTTGATTCAAAAGTGCGAGTAAGTGGACCTTGATGTCCCCACGATGTCCGATGGAGCCGTCGAGCTCGGTGCTAGAAACAAGAGACATGTAAAGAGCTGAGCTGCGCTCGGAAGTGTTTCTGCACACAGACCAACGACCAACAAAGACAGACACGAAGAAATCATGAACCCTGCAGAGCCTCGTGTATCAGCTGGGGAGTGTTGCTTTACTGATGAAGACGAGCAAAACAAACTGTGATTCATAGGACGCTTAATAAGAAGCATTTTAATCAGTTAATCAGCATCTCACAAGAAAACGGATGCACCAGCAGATCATCAGTTTCCAGTAACTAAAGTCAGTGTCTGGGGGTGAAACAGCTAAATATCTGCTACATTTGGCATATTGTTGAAAGTTGACCAGTAAACCAGAACAGACCACCACATTTCATCTGTAAGCTCGTTTCTTTCTTTAATGTTTGTTATCATTGCAGTCAGCTGTGGTGCAGAATCAGCAGTGCAGTCCGCAGCCACAGTGAGTTCACAGAAAGCCCTGCTCATCCTCTGCATGTTCGACCTCCTCCAGTCATCACTCCGGCCTCAGACCCTGACCAACAAAACAAACCAACCCACGGCTCCTGCCGGGTCGGACACGTCATCGCCGTGTGTCCCTGCGGTTCAGATGCTGCTGGAGTTAGCAGTTCGTTTGCCAAAGAGGCTGGTTTTAAAACACTTTTCTAAATCGACTCGGCGGCCTCTTAGCCCCCTCTTCTGTCGGAAACGAGCAGTAAAAAAAAACATCTTTAAGTATTGAACTGTGATGCAGCTTTAGAAAGAGGGAAACAACTCAAACGATGATCCGTCTGTGGCACCGACAGTAATTAAGTTGAAGCACAAACAGTGGGATGTTTCTGAAGGCCGCTGGTGAGCAGATCAAACGCTCTGCATTGATACGGACGGTGGGGAAGCCTTTCTGTGTTGCTCCAGTTAATGGGAAGTGGTTTCAGGTGACGCTTGCCTTACAGAAAGGCTGGGTGCACCGATGCAGTACCACCACTAGAGGGCAGCAGAGGACCTTTGTATTAGTTCTCCTTCATTCAGAGCCAAGAGCATAAAAGTGCACTGCAGACGGATCCATTACGGCTGGTATGAAGCAAAGTTTTAAATCATGACGTCATGAACGACATGGACCAGACACAAACTTCTGGATAAAACATTTATTTAGCAAAAACATTTCGTGAGAAAATCACAGATGCAAGAAGGGGAGGGGAGGAAAGAGAGGGAGAGGACGGATAGACAAGGAGAGGAGGGGGAGCCCTAATCTCATTATCACCAACACACACACACACACACACTACATCTGTTGTGAGCCGCTGTAATCCTCAGACTCCTGTTGACTCCTCAAACATTGTCTTTGTCTCCTCCTGACACTTTTCCCACCACAATTAAGACATAAAGCCATCACAAATCCAGTGAACCCCCGCTCCAGCTACATCTGTGGCTTTTGTAATTAAATTTCCCCCTTCGAGCTCGCAGCTCTTATCTTTTCTTCTTATCATGTGGAATATTTATGCTCCGATTTGATCCACTTTGGCACTTAAGAGAGGCCTTTAGCTTAGTGTTAGGTATTAGCATTGACAGGTGCACATTAGCGAGGACCTACTTTACCCAAAAGGATTAAATCAGAAGTCTTATCTGATTTTTAGGAGATGCAAACACCAGTGAAGGTGGTTAAGTAGGCCATGTCGCCAAATGTAAATCATATAGACTTCTCAGTTGACAGGTGAATTGTAGGAAGTCTGTCCGCACACAGGCAGTGTTTGTGCCATGCTCACCTATTTCAGCCCAACACCCCCAGTATAAACTTTATTTCGGCTCCGTCCGTATTTAGTTTCCATGCTGAAAGCTCCTGGAGCCAGCGGTAAATGAGCATTACTGGCAGGTAGCAAGGCGCTAATATTGGTACAGAGTATAATTAATATATATATATATATATATCTCAAAAATAAAAAAAAGAAGCTGCATGTGTTTTAACACGTAAAGAAATGTTTTCCGTGCAGTTTGAAGCGCGGGGTGTGTTTCTGGTCGTGCTCCAACAGCAAAATGGCAAAATCTATTTTTTGCTACTTCAGAAATGTACATCACCAAACAGTCATATGGCCAAAAATATATGCAAGATATACAGAAATTAACCTTTTATAAGATTTAACAATGTAGTCCAATAACTATGTTTTTTAACCACTTCTCATGGTTTTCATCACAACTGATTGAAAAAGGTTTGGAGTGAAGTGTGATCAGTGCGCTCCTGGTCCATGTAAGGTGTTGTCGAGCTCGGAGGTGTTGTGGGTTCTCTGCTCCCTGAGCCCTGACTGATGCAGAAACAGACACACACACACACCTCACTTTGTGACCACAGAAGGAGATGACAGCCACCTCACTGCTAACCTGTGTGTTTATGGTCACTGTGGATTAACGTGGGCCGGACAGAGGAGTCGAGCGATCATGCAAGAGGATCCACAGCACAAAAACTAAATACACACACACACACACACACACAAACAACGCACTTTACATGCATTAGTACACACACTCACACAATTGAGTAATCATGACTCAGGGTGTGTGTGGGTGACAATTACTCAAGGTAAAGTGCTGAGACTGCTTTAAGTGTGTGTGTGTGTGTGTGTGTGTGTGTGTGTGTGTGTGTGTGTGTGTGTGTGTGTGTCATCATTCCACAAAGCACCTTGACTAACATTCGGGGTAACACTGTATTTATGGCTCCGATCATTTTCTAAATATTTCCTAGAAACTTTGTTGTTACTCACATGGAACTACAGGCCGTGTGCCATCAATACATGATTGATTAAGTCCAACTCATTGGTACAACTACCTTGTTTTACCAAAGTGAAGTCTTTTAGTCGTGCACAGTGCCATCTGTTGTGTTTGTTCCCGTTTGCAGCGGCGGCGCTATGTTAAGTGCATCCAGCTTCTACACTGTGGCATCACACTCGCAGGAGATATCACGCAAGGAAACAACAAAAATCATGCTTTTAACGTTGAACTACATTCTAACATTTAAAATCTAACATTATGTCCTTGTGTGGTTGTAACTTCGAGCAAAGTTCTCAATGAATAAGGAGAATAAAAAATACATTTACAAGAGTTTTAAGTTCAAACTGCTTCTGAACTTTAACCAACAATCTTTCCAGATTCAAATAAATAATTGTACACATTATATGAATATTATCTCCATTCTCCCCTATAAGTAGTCTCACCTCATCACGCATGCAGCTCGTTTAAGAACATCTAAATCCATCAAATGTCTGCACAGTGTGTGTGTGTTTCAATCCTTTCATGCAGCCGTGCGGTTGTCATAGCAACGAACACCAACAAGGGACCATCACACATCCTTTTTTTCTTTACCCACAAGCCACCTGAGAGCTGTATGAAGCTGCCATAAGGCTCCCATGCATCCGTCAGCAGGGAGAGACGTGCCACTGTGTGCAGAGCACAAGAGGTGGGCTGTTGGAGCACGACCAGAAACACACCCCGCGCTTCAAACTGCACGGAAAACATTTCTTTACGTGTTAAAACACATGCAGCTTCTTTTTTTATTTTTGTTTCTGCAGTGTTAATGATTTCCAAACTAGAAGAGGGGCTTGTTTGAACAAAAAATGCTTCACCGCCGAGTTTATGCCGAGGTAATTAGATGCTCTTCATCTCGTGGTGGCAATTAGAGGAATTGTTTTATGATATTGATTTAATGATGCTTAACAGTAAAATCATTTGCCAAGAGCAGAAAAGACTCGGGGCTTGTTGATGGATGTTTTTGTTTCAACGCACACTGCTTCAGGCGGATGATATGTACCAATATGAAAGAGAGAACAGCTGATTGATCAAACAAAAAACATTATTAAAAAGTGCAATGAAATTGTGGATCGAGTGTCTTGACTGCGTTGTTATTGTTGTACATGTTGTTGCCGTCTCTAACGTTCCCGCCGCAGCTGAGGTGGAGTCAAATACACATTTACACCACAGCGTCATAATGACGTGTTTGTAGCCTCTCAGGCGAAACGATCTGCTGCGTTTGTTTTATATCATCGCAAACTCAATCAGCTCGGGATATTGGAATTTTCTGATGTTTTATAGACTTGTAGATACTAGACAGTCATCAGTTGCAACCCTAGTTGAAACAAGGACTACACACAGTACACACAGTACACACAAAGAATATCTAGCGTCTGCCCGTCTTCACCCCTCTTCTGTCTGCCTCTCAGAGAGAAGTTTCTGTGTCACCCCGGCTGAGTCTGGTATAGAGTTGTCATCTTGTTCTCATTAGGAGGCTGGAGAGGGGAGAAGAAAGAGCGGAGGAGGAGGAGGAGGAGGAGGAGGGCTAGCCTGGAAAAAATGAGGTCATCACTAACACTCGCCGAGGAAGATCTTTGGGCTGGAGGAGGGGTCGAGCGGGCGAGGTCTGGAGAAAGAAAGACGTCCCTCCATGTGTGTCACAGTGAAGCAGAAGAGAGGAAACCACTTTACAGTTACATCACAGTATATTCTGCAGCAGTCACTTCAAGTTTGCTGGAATGTCTTCCACGTGTTTCCTGGTAATAAACTGGACAGGAAGTGATGTTTCTGTTAACGGCAGCGACAGAAAAAAACGTATTATTCATTGAAAACTACATCCTACGAGCCAATATGCGAGAAGATGGTTCTCTGCAGCAGCAAACATGTTTTGGCTGACCTCCCGTCCATCGCGAGCGTGTTGCTGTTGGAGCAGTTCCACACAGGCGCGGGTCCAATGTAATACTCACAGCAGCACTATCTGTCTCCCTAGATGGCTTCTCAAAGTGTTCCAGCTGAGTGTCTTCCTGAAGCTTTGCATCACCAGGTGATAACGGACATGCCGGCTCAGCTGGCACCTGAAAGCTCTGTTGCAAACTGCGGTTCAGAATCTACAGCAGCTACAGAAACAACACAACAGCACGAGTATAAAGGAGCCATCAAGTCATCTGGAGTTTAACCAAATGAAGCAAGATTATCGTCTTCACGCATTAAATAACCGATAAGAAAATAGTCAAAAGAGCAGTTTTCCTAATGTGCAACAAAAATACTCCTTCTTCCCCGAAAGCACTAGTTTCAAATCGAAGAAAAATCTCCATATTCAGCAGCAGCGTCTGCAGCAGCAGTCTGCAGCAGCAGCGTCTGCAGCATCTGCAGCAGCGTCTGCAGCAGCAGCGTCTGCAGCATCTGCAGCAGCGTCTGCAGCAGCGTCTGCAGCAGCAGCGTCTGCAGCAGCAGCGTCTGCAGCATCTGCAGCAGCGTTTGCAGCGTCTGCTGCAGCAGCAGCAGCGTCTGCAGCAGCGTCTGCTGCAGCGTCTGCTGCAGCAGCAGCAGCGTCTGCAGCATCTGCAGCAGCATCTGCAGCAGCATCTGCAGCAGCGTCTGCAGCAGCGTCTGCAGCGTCTGCTGCAGCAGCAGCAGCGTCTGCAGCAGCGTCTGCAGCAGCGTCTGCAGCAGCGTCTGCAGCAGCGTCTGCAGCAGCACGGCTCAGTGGGATTCAGTTTCTCTCTGTGTGTGCACACAGAAAATCAATATCAACTACAGACACAACAAGCGGGCCAGATACAGCGACACGAGATCAATACGTGTAAACACTTCAATGTTTTTATGGCTGTCAGCTAAAACAGGCTGCGTACAGTAAGTGAGGAGCTGCACGATGATGCTGGGATGGACCGGCAGCTCGTCTGGGACGGGACTCTTCTCTCACCCTGTGCATGGTGGGAGCAGCTCTGTGAGCTTTAACAGCACATTGTTGAAATCATGTTATTTTCTTCACCTCACACTTAAGACATGAAGAAAGACAGAAGAGGCTGAATAAATATAATGAATTCAACAATCTAATATTCTCATATTATGCAAGAAGACTCAAAGCAAATCGCTCCGTCAGTGATAAAGTGTCATTCAGGAGCAAGGCCCGACTTTAAGTGACAGTTGAGACCCTTCCCTTGAGGGAGGTCACAAGGATCAAAATCACCCCGTTCCACAGGGTCACACACACACACACACACACACACACACACACACACACACGACTGGTAGCCTGTGTGTCTGATGGTATTCTGCATCACGACAGACGGATTCCTGAAGGAGTCTCTTTAAGAAACCCCTCTGGGTTTATTTAACCTCACGGCCCCTCCTGTGCGTCTGTCTCTATATTCAGACCAGGACGTCGTCTGGGTCAAGAGCAGACACACATTCAGAGATGCTTACTGCAGAATAAGTCTCAATAAGAAATATTACAAATACAAAGACACTTGTTTAAGTAGATCGGAGACAATAAAACATTTAGAAAAAGAGAAGCTTAAAGTTTGCAGTTACACTTTGAACACGTGTTTAAGAGACGCCAAATACACACACACACACGTTAAACATCCAGGCACCGCGCTGACCGGGGTCAGACTATTCAGTGACGGAGTAGCAGCGGGTGCAGCTGTGCGGCACACCCTGATCTCTCACACACACACACACACACACACACACACACACACACACACACACACAGGAATGTGGCGATGGCACAGCCCAGGTGTCATCATGGAGGGTTGTGACATCGCTGCAGGAGGGTGTGTGAGGACGAGCATGTCACCGGACACCTGTGGTATGTTTGGCTGTTTGGCTGTGTGTGTGTGTGTGTGTGTGTGTGTATGTATGTGTGTGTTTGTTAAGAGTGTATGACTGAATATGACAAAAATGTGTGTGTGCAAATGTGTATATTGTGTCAAGTATCTATGTGCATGCTCTGGCAAACGCTGTGTGTGCGCATGTGTGTGCGTGTGTGCGTGTGTGTGCGTGTGTGTGCATGTGAGACCTTGGACTTTAGACAACACAGGATAACGGTTGCTGTTTGCAGAGATAAAGTAAAGTTTTACTACAAGCCTTGGAACAAACAGTGTGTCTTGTTTACTGCTTCATTTAATCAGAACAAGATATTTTACTTACGTAGAAGAGAAACAAAGTGAAAACATCAAATCATGCATTCATGTCAAAGATCCAATGAAACCTGCCGTGTGTTTCGTGTTATTAAAGTTATATAAATCTTCCTTCTCTTCATAACCGACGGCTCGTTGTTTTACACTGAAGAATAACCCTTCAGCATGAAATGTCCCCGTGCAAACATCTCCTTTCAAAAGAAAATACATCATATTATAGAAATAATGTCGGATTAAAGTCTTAAAAACAAGCTCTCTGCTCATCTTTCAAATAAAAAGGAAGATGCACGTCTGCTCACTCGTCTGCTTATTGGAACACGATACGCTCGTGTTTA
Source organism: Cottoperca gobio (assembly GCF_900634415.1). Lineage (NCBI taxonomy): Eukaryota > Metazoa > Chordata > Actinopteri > Perciformes > Bovichtidae > Cottoperca > Cottoperca gobio. Next base: position 2,956,387 of record NC_041371.1, on the reverse strand, counting down.
AATCGTCATGTTTCAAGTTGGTCTCTAAGTTTAACTAGTAACACAAGACGAAGCTTAATGACTGTTGCTATGGTTTCCTGCAGTTTAATATACCCCACACACTGATTTAGACGTGTGGTTGAAGCGCCGGCCAGAACGGTGTTAAAGCCAGCCAATGAGAAACGAGGATTGTCCACGGCCTCGTCGTGACGACCAGCACGTGAACTGGTTCATATCCAGATGCCAGAAAGTGGAGTCCTACTACTGACCGAGGTTACTAAAGGTCATCCTTCTCGTACGGCTCACTTAGTACGAGAGGTGAGAGGAGGAAGAAGGAGAACGGAAAGAAACATTTGAGGGCAAGCTGCCACCTTTCCTGGCATGGATGACACAAACGGCATCTACACAGTCAGATACGGGCGGTCAGCGAAGCACCGAACATGTATACTTTCATTCCCAAGACGAAGGCCGCATGCAGCCTTGTGCGTTTCATTCCAGTGTAAGCTAATAGAAGTGTCCTTGTGTGATGGGCCAGTCATTCCTTCCAGTCTTTAAAAAGCTCCTGTGGAATGGCAGAGATGAGTCACAGCTGCCAGGAGACCACCAGTCATGTTCAGTGGGACAGATCACTCTCTCATACATGCTCACCTCCTTCACGTTTCCCTCTTTTCTCACGCCACGGGCTACACAAATGTGGATGAACACACATCGTCCGACTTCCATCTACATAAGTGCAGCTTTTTCCACCGCTAAAGAAACTGTGAAATCATCAACTTCACAAACATGTTTAGGTGCATCTGTGACGGGAGAATGTTTACAAGTGTAACAATCTTTTGGGACGGCGTATGGGATCACTTCTGATGATATATGCTGACTCATTATTTATTGAAGGACTGCCACTGTTTAGCTGTACCAGCTGTGTCAAGTCTACTTTATAAGATTTACCATATATATATGTATAAAACCATAAATAAGAGCACGCTGATCAACAAGAAGAGATGCAGACGCTCCCTCTGCAGCCTTTTTCTTCTTTCTGCTTCTCACCCCCCCCACACACACACACACACACAAATTTAATTGATATTGCTGAACACAATAAAAGAAAAGTCTAGCTTCACTTCCTTTTTTACCAGCAGCTGTGCTTAACATCAGTAGGTATCTCTCTGAGGTCAGAGGTACACGACAGAGGACACACACACACACACACACACACGGACACACACACACACACACACACACACACACACACACACACACACACCACCAGCTGGATCCACTAGGGCTGCACAATATGTTACATGCAACAAGACAAGATGACAAGATTGTGTTTACCGTTCAGGGATCTCTTGAGTTAATTATCAGAAGGAGGCCAGCAGACCGCTGTGTGCTCTCTCCGGCTCTACTCGTCTGCAAACACTTAGTCCTGAGTGACACGCCGATTTAAAAAGGAGTCAGTTCTGCATTTTTTTAATCTCGCAGGGAGCGACGCAGTGACAAGAGCCAAACATGACTTCACAGTCCTGACTGCAACTTCTTTACGGTTTTAAAAGGAGAAGATAGCGAGGCGATAAGTCCGATCAGCTGAGTGTGTCGTGTGCTGGCAACACTCTGGGATCAAACTTTCAAAACTTTTATTTTTTGAAAAATGAATAAAAGCAGCAGAGAAACATTGAATGCTTGGTCATTGTTTGCTCTTTGGTCAGATGTTTTGTCCCCTGAGAACTTTAAATCGATGTTTGAGCTGCACCGTGCAGGATGCTGTACGTGCAGACTGATACCAGAGAGCTGTGTTTACGTTCAGGCGACCACATACGACATGAAGTGTACACAAGTGTGATGTGGCATCGTGAAAGCCTTTCCTGTGAAGTAGGAGACACCTCGTGTCCAGTAGTGCTACTTTTGAAGCGAACAACACTCGCACCGGGGAAGAAGTAGAAGATTATTCAAATAGTAAAGTTATACCTTTCACTCAGCATTACACGCATTTAGTTGTTTAAATATGGACATTCAAACTGTGCAAAGAACCAAAAACATACACAGATCCCTGAAGGGTTTAGTGTCAAAGCCATGAGAGCGATGTAGATCTGCGAGAGCCAGGCTGAAGGGTTGTCATGTATGAAATACACACATACACACATTCCCTGCAGAGGAGAACGCCTGTAGGGACGCAGGAGTGAGGAGTACAGAGAGAGAGATGGACGTGAAGAGATAGCATGATGACAGCTCATCCAGAGGGTACACACCTTCACACACACACTTACACCTGGAGGCCTATAAACGTGAGGTGGATGTAGTTGCAACAGAGAGTGATGGCCACCAACAGCGTTAACATTCCTTTAAGCCCAATACTCCGCTGCAGAAGGCCGAGGTCAAATACTTCTTACACGCACGTCTTACTGAAACATTACGTTTTGCTCAAGTTCACATTAAAAGCCTCGACTGTCATTTCTGAAACTCTTGAGCCCTGTCAGAAAACAAACTTTATATTCCTCACGTCCTGAATATGTTACAAGATCTCTGCCTGCACAACCTTTTAACAGAGCAACTCACAGATGTTCTATTACCAGGTTAATAAACTGCGTGCTGCATCATCACTGGTTAGAAATGAGTCTTAACGTTTTGGTTTTTTTAAATAATGGTTACGTAAAGCTTTCATCGCCAACCTGTTCAGGCAGTAGATGCAGACCTCTCAGCAGTCATCTATTTTCTGTTTGCTCACGTCTAACAATCAACGTTTCCCTGATGAAGTACACACTTCAAAAGCGTTCAGTGTTTCCAGGGAATCTCCTGAGATGTTGAAGCGCAGTAGAGAACGTGACCCTGTGACCTCCTGGCTGTCAGTCAGCATGAGTCTCTCAAACGGCACCAGAGGCGATGAATGAACCGGGCCGTGAGGAAGTATGATCGTCACACTTTCGACACTGAGAAGTTCGAGGCGAGGTGAACATAGACTGTAACTTCACATGCAAAGCAACACTTCACTTCTAGACCGCAGGACTGTCAAAGTCCTTGTTAAGCATCTCTTAACTCAGCACATTGACCTATTTTTGATAATGTTACCAGAGAAGGTATGCTAATGTGAACATATTCACAGATCAAAGACTATTAATGCTATGATTGAAAGACACTGATCAGGGCTGCTCTGGTACACAAGACACGATCTTATCCGATTGGTCAGGAAGCACTTCCCTTTCCTTGGATAGCAACAGAAAACAGCGTTTTAATACACCCTGCTGTTTTACACCATCAAACTGACTAAGTATTTTCCAGAACATGCACATATGATGAATACATATGCACCAATGAAGCATGCATACTTCATGCTTCATTGGCAAAACACAAACACTATATCCTGAGACGCATCAGAGACCAGAGTGCTCGCAGACAAACGCAAAGTGTTGCATAAGTGAGGAAAGGAACACATTTTGAACACATGCAGGTAACGTCTCGAGTCCTGCTCAAGCACCCGGAGCTACAGATGTTGTGTTTTCTACTCCACGCAGCACTCACCCGGTCTTTGTCGTCGGCCACGTCGCAGAGGACATCGTCCAGGTCGAGGATGCCGCCGTCAAAGTGCTCCAACCGGTGGACCTGCAGCCAGTAACTGGCATCCTAGAGAACAAGAGGAGAAAGACATTTAAAAAAAAAAACACCCATATCCAAAAATGACGTGAAAATCAAGCACAAATAAATGTGTTTGAGTTGCATCCAAACGGACACAACAGCACCAGGTAATGAAGATGTTTTTAAGCTGCTGAGAAAACTGAGACAAGAAATATAGTCGGTGTGAGGCCTGATTAAAGGCTGTAGAGCGGTTTGACAGGCAGCAGTCACGACACAACATCGAGGTAACAATTAAAGCTTAATTCCTTTACAAACTTCAAAAACAGCCACTTAAGCAAAACATTCATTCTGTCCATGTTTGCTCTTCAAAAAAGACATTCTCAATCGTCGGGGCCGGAGGGGAATCCCAGCAGTAGCTCCGGTATAATTGCATCCAATTGCACGTCAATGTTGTGAGATGAAAAACACACGCAAAAGGTCAAACTGGAGGAAGATTTAAAGAAAGTAAAAGAGGAGAGTGGGGGCGAGGAGGGATGGAAGTCAAAGCAGAAGAGCGCAAGACAAAAGTGAACACATTATGATAGATTGATCATATACAATGAGAGGTACAGTAATCCTTTCATCGTGAAAGTCACCTCAGGATCTTCACGTGCAGAAACACGTGCACAGAAATATAAGATATGACTGTACGCTTTTTACTGCATGATGCAATAACGCCAGAGACAGAATGTGTAGCGTGCACGTTAACGCAGGTGTGCATCTGTAATGTGTGCGTACTGCGAGTGTGTCATTCGAGGCGCGGCTGCTCGGGTTCAACCCGCACACGGCGGTCCTGAGGGAGACAGCCTCACGTGTACAGTTTGTACAGTTTCCTGTCCTTTGCGACACACGGAGAAAAGAGGTCTCCAGACACATTGGAGAGGGAGAAGAACACTTGTGTTCAGTTTAACTCGCTAAATGACGCTAGAAGAAAAGCTTCCCTGGGAGAAGGAAAGGGAGACGTTTGAAAAAGAGAAGACGGGCAGAGCTCCAGGAAAATGTAACCAGAAAGAAAAGCTAAATAAATGTTATTAACGAGTGTATCAAGTGATGAATCTGGTTTCTTTTCATAAACAACTTATGATATTGAGTAACTCCAATGTTTCCAGAAAGCACCGTCCACGCTGCTCAACTCATCTCAGTTCAGTGCAACAAGATTTTATAAAAGCCTCATTCGATGCAACGGAGCCACAAAAACGTTGCATTAGTATTTCCTATGTGTTGTTTCCTGTCAGCTACACACACACACACTCTGTCAGACTGCCGTGACAGATGTCCTCGTTCATGACAGACTGTGTCACTTTGTGTAACCCCCGATACAGAGACCCTGTGGATTCCAGCTGATGGATCTCACACACACACACACACACACACACACACACACACACACACACACACACACACACACACACACACACACACACACACACACACACACACACACACACACACACACACACACACACACACACACACACACACACACACCAGAGCTTCTGCAAATCAAAGCTAAGTTCTTATCGGACACAGAAATGCAGGAAGTAGCCAACGTGCACGAGATCTGCATCTGTCAACAAAGCAACGCAAACAACCGACTGTGTGTGTGCGTGCGTGCGTGCGTGCGTGTGTTCTTGTCATGGTTTAAAATCGGTCCGTGCTGTGGGAAAGTAAGCCGCAAATCACTACTTTAAATACAAATCAGCCAAACCACATTAAAGGTTGAGTTTATTATGAATTGAGTCGTCGCCAGGAAATCTTAAAAACTTCAACAAACTGGATTCTTGGCACAAGAACACTTCGATGTTTCTACGGTCGCTCACACGTCTCAGTAGCTGACCTTTTAAAAGTAAAAGTTGTAAAAGTAACAAACATTAACCACAAGTTGCTATTTTTACCCATAATAATGATAAAGCAGAAAATGTGACCAAACATTGAACGGATGAAAGGAAAATCTTTTCAATACATTTAGAACACACAGTGTGCGTCTCATGTGCGCTGAAACATCTGAATGCAGCGTTACATAATGCACACAAACAATAAGATGAGAGGATTCCAGACTGGAGACCCCGGGCTGCGCCAAGTTTAGAGTTAAAGAAGCAGCGTTATGTAAGAGTTGATATACGCGTCTGTGTGGGCTCGTTGTGTGTGGTGGTCGCCTATATCAAGTTCATATAGCCTAGTGTTTGTGTGTGTGTGTGTGTGTGTGTGTGTGTGTGTGTGTGTGGACCAGGCAGGGCAGGCCACATCAATAAGAGTTGTGCGTGTTAATTCTCTGGCGTCAAGTTCAAAATAGCTCACAGCAAATGCCACGGCGCCAAATTTAGGAGGAGACAGGAGACACATAGTAAACGCACACGGTGCGTGTATATCCACTTTACGCTGTAAGGATGGTAGGAATATATTTTTAACTTCATTACCCTCAAGGTCTCATCTGATATTTGAAAAAATACATCATACAAAAATGCTCCCCCTGGGCCTCGTTGAAGATTCCCATGATGCTAATCTGACAGACTCTTATCGCAAGCACTGCACGAGAACTAAGAACAGATCTGAAGATCAAAGACGGCGTCGCCTGCAGTGGACATCATCACGCCAACAGGCCTGGACGCACGCCAAGGCCGAGAGCCGGCTGCCAGGGAAAGTCCAGCAGCGCAGAACACACGGCCCATACAGCGCCATAAAAAGGAAGGTCCAGGGAGACGTCGAGGTCTCGGGTGTAATCCATTTATATTCAAAACAGGGGATAGAAACTTCAGTTTTGTATTTGAGATTAAGAAAAAGTGATATTTTGACACTAATATTTGAGAGTAAAAACGTTCCATAGAAATAGTTTTAACCTACAAGTGCGACAAAGTACTGACGCAGGATATTTCACAGCGGAACAATTAACTTTATTCATTTATCAAAAATCAGTAAAGCTCTAGAAATGATCAGCCATCCGATATAAAGAACTCTTGTGCGCTAAAAATGGATTTAAGATTCATTAAAACTGTGCAAACTCGAGCAGTTTAGCTGCATCTATAAAGGGGAACATAGTGAGCAACCATTAGTGCGTTGATGCATTAGAAAAGACGAACAGGAAGCACAACAGGTCAAAACAAGAGACCAGCTCAGCTGCTCAGCTCCCAACACTCCAGAACACAAACTCAAATCAAAGCACCAAATGGTTGTCGGGCACAGTAACCTGGAGTTATTGTGACAACCCCGACGTGATCAGTGAAAAGCCTCAGCAGCAAACACCAACATGTCTCTGGAAGATTTAGACTTCCAGTCAGATGAGAGCGAGTACGAGGTGGAGCTGAACTCGGGGGCCGCAGAGAATCGTGATGACGAGTCGAGTTACCTGGAGCTCGTCCTGCTGCACGACAAGCTTAAGTGGTTTGAACACATCTACTACAACAATGCAGTGATGGACATGCAGGTAGGGCTATCAAGTATGTTCTCAGTGTGTCCATCACTCTTAGTGCGAAGAGGCAACATTATGTCTTAAACTTGATTTCAGTCAGCGGAGGCGGAGGAGGATGAGGATGAGGATGATGATTGGCCGAGCTTTGACTTTGCCAGACTACGTTCAGAGTTGGATGCAATCCGGGACTACGTCGACAGCATTGTGGAAGACTTGTTCTCTGCAAATTCCTCCGAGTCATCTTCCGTCATATCGCACGAGGACGGGCCGGGGTCCGACGCCGACGACTCTGCCGTGAGCAGCGTTCAGGATTTGTTCCAGCTGTGTGAAGAAGCAGTCTCCACATCTTCCTCCAGTTTGTCCGCTGACTCAGATGATACGGAATGACGAGACGGCGGTGCAGAAAGCTGTGAGCTAATATCTAATAAACATTTTTATCTTTATGCAAAATGGTTTCATTTGAGGAGAAGCTGAAGGCCAATAACAAAAGGTGTTTGGCATTTCACTTTCAATCCTGTATCTCTTTCTTTTCCAACCTCTCACCACTTTCTGTCCAACGCTCCTCTTCCCCCTCTTTGTCCTTATAAGACTTTTACAGAACGCCGTCCTACACTTGACACACATTAAGACTTGCAGAGAGTTCTCTCTAGGAATCCTTCGCCCATCTACTCAATACAACCCCGTGGTGCTGCATTGACGCCGTTTACAGCAGATCAAAAACACTTTTTCTTGTGCAACTTCATTTGCAAGTGTAATGCGACACCGTTTTGTGCTCTCCAGAGTGCTGCCCATCGCTATAAATAAATAAAACGCGTTTTGCCGCAGCCTTCTCCTCCTCAGTTTGGTTACAATGGATGCTGCAGATAACACAGAAGATCTGAGAGAATAATTAAGTGATTGCAGATTTAGGATTCAGAGCAGGAGCTGTTTTTATTTAACACTGAGGCCCAGATGGAGACTGAGGGAGGAAGTCACTTAAAGGCAATGAGATGGTGGAAGCTGCTAACATTAAGACAATGTGACACTTATCTGCTGGTGATTTAAAGGGAAACACCACCTAATACAATCTGTGGCAACACGTGCTTTATCCTCACAGCAGGAATAAGCAACAATGGATTAAGAACAGTGGGCTTCTTGTTACTTAAGGTCAAGACCTGCACTGTTGGATCCATCTGTGGCTAAAGGGAAGATTGTGATGCTGTTTTGTAAATTGGATGAACTGAAGTACAAGAAGAAGTTGCACATGCATTTTATATGTTCAGTAGAACACGTACGAATAGACTGGAGAAAGAAGAAATGCTGTGATCTTACGTCTTAAGTCATCGTACTGCAAAAAGAAGGAAAATAAATGTTTCATTTGGTTATAGTTGCATCATCTAAACCAGCAATTCAAAGCCAGACGTCAAAAGTCAAGGTTCAATTTATAGATCCATAAAAAGGTTTGTGATCCAAACTGCTATTTGGGGCTGAAGCTTTAGAGAAGCACTTTACAGAAGAACATTTAAGTTTTATGAAACTATGTCTGCATTCATATCGTCAGCATAAGATTTGAGGAGGTAATCTCGTCCTGACAGAACACCAACTGCTGTCTTTGTTCTGCTCACCAGAGGTTTTACTGTGCAGCTCAGGTGTGACGGTATGAAGCTGCTGGAAAGGGAACCCTCCCTGGGTAAATAAAGGTTAACTACTACATGTTTCCAAAAGGCTTTAGAGAATGTGTTAAACAAGAGCTGAGAACTTAAAACCTTTAGAAATATCCGAATGAGAGTTATCACTTTGTCAAACAATATTGACAAACATCTCTCCGCTCCGCTCATCAAGCTCGACAAATCCCCTTTCAATCTCTTCTGGTGTTGGGATGTGTGCACGACCTCGGCAGGGCTACACGCTGCACGTGACCTCCGCTGCAGGGTCACAGCGAGGTTGAGGTAAGAAACAAAAGAGCCTTTCATTTTGGTCTAAATGACACCAGTGGGAAGAGAGGTAGGCGGAAATTGGAAAATGCCATTCAAGTGAAACAAACAGATTTCTGTACAAAGACAGATGTGTTGGTGTGGCGCGGGGACGAGGAGGAACTGCAATCCATCAGTTAGTACATATTTATACGCGTGTGTGTGTGTGTGCACTGTATAATGTGTATAATCTTTTGTCCAGTCAACTTAAAACTACGACTTCAGAAGAGAAAACTTAAAATCACAAGTTCAAGGTTGATTAGTTATTTTAAGACTTTTAAAAAGGTGCAACATACAGCATTGTACGGCTCTGCCACAGAATATCACTAAAGGACACAATTAAGACTTTGGAGGCCAGAAACTTGTGTGTGTTTGCTTTCCATGTCAGCATTTACATCACTGTGACCGACTGTAGCTCCGTCCGTCTCGCCCAGTTCAAGTGCCAAACATTTCTCCCCAATGTAAGTGCCAAGTGGAATTCAAGGGCCTGGCCTGCTGCCAGTCTCATTGAATTAACTGCCACCCTGGACCCTGTGTGTGTGTGTGTGTGTGTGTGTGTGTGTGTGTGTGTGTGTGTGTGTGTGTGTGTGTGTGTGTGTCAAAAGGCTGCTGAACTTGGTAATGAATATTCAGTCTGGATGAGAGGGAGGGGCGATAGGTTTCAATGAAGGTGGGAGGCCACAAAAACACAGCGAGAGAGGAGGCTGCACGCTGGAGCCCAAACCTCTGGCTACCTGTTCTTCATGTGTCCTCGTCTCTCGTGTAACAGAACGAGAAACCCGAGAGAGACGCTGGCAGAGCAGACACCTCAATGGCATCGAGCCGCACACAGAACAATGTCACCATTCAGAGAAAGACTTATATCTGATCAAAACAGGAAACCGCTTGACAGTTTAACACACTACGCTCTAAGAATAGTCAAAACGCCCACAAGCAGACGTTAAAACTAAAAAAGGCCGGTACGATTAACCAGCTTCAAATGGAACAAACGAGAGAGTCTTTACTTCAGCATGACAGAACCACAGTTTGCATGCAGTGGTGGGAGTAGAGAGCTCCTCGTCATATAACTTACTCATCTGATGAACGGCATCAAAGCAGAATCATCCAAACAAAAAGGCAAACCTGTGAAAAATGCAAAAGAACAAGAGGACCTCACATGTGGTGCAAAGGGACCAAAGCAGGAGATTTCCGCCTGTAGCCCGATTAACATAATGAATAATGAACACGTAGCAGCCTCGTGTCTTTTACTTCCACCTCCTGTGCCGTGAAACCCGAGAGGAAGAGAGGCTGGATGGAGGAGGTCTGCAGGGCTGGAAGTTAGGAGGGAAATGTGGTTCACAGGAGGGAACCAGAGATTTATGAGCTGCAGATTTGCCTCCAAACAAAGCGAGTCATCCTAATGGATATTTCATTCAGCAGACAGTTTCTTCTCCCCTGACGTCTTTAACAGAAGATTTAAATCATGTACAAATGTGCAATTTTGTTCAGATGCTTTCATAAAAAGAGTCTTCACACATATCTGTAATTGTTCTCCTGTTCAAATCATTTCCATTTAACATAAACATGCATAGAAACCTACAGCTGCTCACAAAAAAGGTAAAGAAACGCAGCAGCTGGGTGACTGGTGAGCAGTTATGCAAAGCGTATGTGGTTTGCAGTAAATTGTCCAAAAAGACAATCGCGTACCTTTATCAATTAATTTGCATTTCGCCCCTGCCACCGCAATAAGCGGCTTAGCGGGGAAAGCTGTGTAGAAGCATTTGGGATCAACAGTTCAACACATTGTCTTCTCGCACGTCGACCTTCACACGGGTTGTACGTTAACTAGCGGATGCTAGAAATCAATGGAATGGAGGGGAGGCTGGTGTTCTCTAGGCAAACACTGGGTACAAAGATAAGAGTCTGAGCGCCTCACTTTATCTTTATTAAACTACTCGTTTCAGAAATTGCTATTATGCCGTCTATGCTTTAAAAACACAGTTAAAGTGCCACCAAGAGCAGAAAGTTGAGTTTCTGATCTACACTGACAGGAGTGCATCAAACCTCAGAGAGTCATGGTGTGTCTGTAGTGCCCGACACACAGGAAAGAAACATGAACCCTATCCTCCATAAAGGACATGATGTTGAAGAACAGTCTGCAACTGTTGCACTGCCACAGACTGGCACGTCAGATGGTTTTAAATAGCATTTATAGGTCCGTCTTAAATGAAACCTGGGTGTTAATTTGAGCCGGAGAAGCTACAAAGCAGCTCGCAGAGCAACATGTGGCTGCCAGATAACTTTTGACAAGCTTTCCTGACACCGAATTTAAGTGCAGCTGCAAGAATTTCCTTAAAATTGCATCACGTCTTTCTTCATTAAGCATCAGAATGGCATTTATGCAGCCTGTTTAAGAAGAAACACGACGCAAACGCAGTCTGTGGTTGTCATTCGTGGCACCGTGCGTAGAAAAGTTCCCATGCTGAAAAGTATTTGGGCTATATTTGTCGCTTCCGTTAGTTAGAACACTTCCCGACAGAGCCTAACAACTTTCTAATCACGTAATGTTCACAAATAAAAGGGCTTTTTATCAAATTGTATCAGTCCATTAGGCCGAGAGATACTTAACAAACAACCAGCACTAAGTGTTCTTTGGCTGCAGATAAAACCGTAACAAGGTCAGTGTTACTGTAGCAGCAAATACAGCGTGAGGCTGGTTCTTATTGGAGCATCAGGCGAGAGGTTCACTGCATCAGGACAATTCAGACAGAAGATATTAATCAGACAACTGTATTGAATTGTCTTCATGTCGTAGTCATTGGTAATAATCACCCAGTCAAATACTAAGAGAGCATTTGTTAAAGGTATTTGGAAAGAGCTGCACAGTGACAGGAAGCTGTGGGCATAAGAGACTGAATTAAACTTATATTATATCATTGTAAAGATCGGACATGAATTCAAGACAATGTTTTGCTTTTGAACATATTATAAATGAAATGTAAAGAAATATTTTGACCTCGTCAGAACAGGAAATGCAGAAACCGATATTAAAAGCCATCGTCTTAACAAATGTAGCCTTTACGATACAGTCCGAGTCTCAGTCTGAACGTTACAGCGTAGGAAATCACCGTTGAGTTTGTTTCTTTCAAACGGGTCTCAGAGAAAACGAGGAAGTAAATTGAAGACACACGTCGGAGCGTCGTCTGCAGTTACACCAGCTGTCAGCCTGCCAGCGCTCGCCCCAACTGCTCTTCATCCTTGAACAACAAGAAGGATAGAAATCAGGTCTGAGTTGGAAAAACAAAATGATCCAGCAACTCTTAATGCTGAAACTAAATCTGGCAACAGTCCGCATGTGCTGGAGTCTATAAATACCCTAACAAGGAGGCCACAAATGAAAAAACTTCCATTGAAAGTTAGAGAAAGTGCTTCAACAAATGATTAGCTTAGAAGCCCCGAGTACCTCCACTTCCAGACCTCAAGATTACTGTCAGACTTTAAACTCAATGTGGGTTTTGTTTTTTCAGGTTGGACTGAAAAACATGTTTTTGCATGACACGAGACCCTGAAGAGAGCGACAGCGGATAAAGAAAAGAAAAGAATCTCTCCTCACAAGATTACTGACAGAACAGAACTTTTGATATCTTTACCAATGAAGTGGGAACTAAAGAGAAGAACACGCATAAAAGACATGGAGACAAAGAGAAAGAGCAGCAACACGAGGGACAGGAAGGTGGTGATGGAATCGGAGGTCGAGTCAGAGGCGGCCGGTTCAGGTGCATCGGAAACTCGTGATCTGGAACGCAAAGACACACGATCCTCTGCAAGTGTCGTCATCCACGAGTGACTTTGGCAAGCAGGGCTGAAAGCTGTAACTCCAAGTGTACTTCAAAGGCACTTTATTATAATGTCTGCAGAGAATCAGTGTCCGTATGTGAAATCTCTTCATTTGCAGAACCAACAGAAATACAATTACAGTTTTCAATAAACAAAAACCACCTGGGAGTTGTGGTTCACCTGCAAAATGACGCTACAATAGATCGAGTTTCTTTATTTGTTGTTACCTGAAGAAGCTCTGCCCACATCAGTCCCTTCTGCCAGCCGCTGTCATAGTTTGCAACAGTTAGCTGTTTATTTATTTTGGGTGTTACACAGCTCATTCACCAGTCGCTCATTCACTGTCAGCTCTGTTGTTCCTGTGTGGTAACAGCACCATCGGGCATTTTGACAGCTGGCGTAGTCCAAGCAAACCAGGATCTGAAACTAACGGATCGGGCTCTACAGTGTCTGAATCTGACCCGGTGCTGTAACTGCACTTTGGACATTAGGCGTGTGTATGACAGCATGCCCGTGGTCCGAACACTGAATACAAAACAGCAGCTATTAGTTGTGATACATGACCTTTTCTTAGCTGTAGCAGCACAGAGAACACAAAACAACAAGGCAATGCAACGTGTTTGCACTGTAGAGCATCAACAGCAATGATCAGACATACCCGTCCCCGGCTCACTTGACGAGACTCCATACATTAAACTGCACACGCACACACACACACACACACACACACACACACACACACACACACACACACCACTGATCCTCCTCTCCTGTGGCAGACAGCTAACCTAGTGTGCAACGCTGCAAACGACATGTGTGCACAGATATAGGCGAGCGTGTGTTTGTGACATTTTATGCGCGTTACTTCGCCGTGTGTGTTCTTTAGCATACATGTGTGTCGTTGCAGTCTAGCTTGTGAAAGACACACGCTGCAACACAATAACCTGTGTATCAGATTGCCACAGTGTCTGGTTATTGATACTCTTGCACAGCAACAAGAAACTGCACAGAGTGGGTGAACTGTATGAGAAATTGAGTCGATACTTGAGCTCCAGGAGCAGCACGCCATTTGCATTTATATGTTGCGTCAGACAGTGAATAATCTTTTGCTGTAGCATAAATCTCACTATGGTTAGGATCGTAATCTCGCTCAGCGTAAAGGTCCTCTGAATTATTTTGAACACACTTAAACACCAATCTAAACTGCATTCCTTTAAGCAGTCGAGGTGAAAGTGGCTCGACCTGACAAGGAAGACGTTGCAATTTCATATTTCTCTGCAGGTTTCACCGGCCCTTTAGCAATAAAACCTGTTCAACCTGCAGGACATTCTCGAATTTTAAGGAAATTGGAAATCTCAACAGTTCTGTATCATTCCAAATAAACCAGACCAATGCATATTTCCACAAAGACACATGGTACACATATGTGAAGGCAAAGTAAAGCAGAACGAGTGTCGGGACAGGTGCAGGAGGTTCTGCAGGCAGCTGGATCAGATCAGACGAACAAAGCGAAGCCATCGCACTCAAAGGCTCGGCAGCTGAAAGGCCTTCACGGTCGTCGCATTAGAGGATTCTGTGCCACGTTCCCCTCAACTTTGTAGGCCTACTTTAATTTCACACTCTTTCTGACTGTGACGATTAAAAAGCGTTTGTCGAGATACCGTGCAGATAACTCATTTAGTGCACCCCTGAGGGACAAGAAATTCTGGACAGTCCGCCAAAGATTTGCACGTCAAATCACTGGAAATCTTCTGTATCTGACCCGAAGCTTTTTCAACGCAATCACCCGCATCCATCTAAATTCAACCAGGGGGCCAATAAGCACCAGGATTGGCGGATTATATTTGATTGCAGGAATCAGTCAGTCGGTATCGTATTACAAAAACACTTGAAGCACCGCTTACGGCACAATGACTGACTGCTATCAGGAGACAATCTCGTGGTTACGCTCATCTGGTTTCTGGAAGAATGTGACAGAAGGATATCCTGTCCGTCTGAAGTGGAAGTCTGACAGACAAAACATCGAGCCGCCTTAAGGAACCGGTTCAACCAAAGCAAGTGCCTTCTCCTTCCCAGAGCGACCTGTAAATGGTTTGAGGAATGGTGGTTTGAAGCTTCTAGAACTACAGGGGTCACTGAAACACTCCCGATTATAACGTTAGAGCAGCAGTCTGCATGAAAGTCAAAAATGGAGAACAAATTGCTCTTGAAAATGCATAATGTGTTTGTTAATTTAAAAATAAATGGTAGTGTTTTGCATGTCACTCATCCTATGGTTACATGTTTGGCACTGTGCAGGCAGCAGAAGGTAATACCCCTGCAATGCATCGATATAAAAAGCATATATGAAGTTTACAATGTATAATTGAGGCACGAAAGACTAGCACTAACGTCCGAGTCTTGCCGCACTAACGTTTAGCATAAATAAAGTCGCCTTTTCAGTGATATAAATTGTGGTTTTTACTTGCATAGTGCAGTGTGAATGCTACCAACACAAGACACAAACATCACTAAAATCTCATCAAGGGGGAAATAAAATACAAAGATGACGCCAGGACTGCAAAGCAACGATAGTGTTGAAATGACAAGTTGATTAATTGATCAGTCAATCAATGACGGTTCTGAACCAGAAACCTTTTGTTGCAGCCTATAATTAAAAGAGCCATCCTTTAGTGGCTGTGAGCCACAAACCGTGCAGCAGATAGTAACCGCACAGCTGTGTCCAGTTGTTGAGAAACTCCCCACTGCTGGCAGATGAGCCTGAACAACACTCAAACCTCTTAATCTCGGTTAACGCAGCCTCACACTTGGCTTTGTCCTCACCAGTACTGATAGAAGCTCGGCCAGGAAGAGATTTAGTCCTTTCAAAACAGTGACACATCCCAGGCCGTCCCGTCGGATGACAAACACAAACCACAGCCGCGGCGACAGACTGACTTCTCTCCCTGGGGGGGGTCACGCGGCGTTCTCGCCAAAGCCAAACGCGTGATGAAGTGTTGAGCGTGAGGAGATGTTGGAGTAGACTATAAGAGTGGATGAGGACTTAACCTGAATGTGCAGCCTGTGTGTCATTGTTCCTGGTTATGATTATACACAGAGGTCAACAGATACTGCCGAGGCCAAAGGTAAGAAAGCCAGGTGTGTGATGACAACCAGAGGACAGAGGAAGATGGTGAGAGATGTGTGAAGAATGACAGACAGAAAATTGAATGCAAAGTAGAGAAGATTAAAAAAAGAATATTGTCAATAAAAGAGAAGGGGGACATTTGAGTTGGTTTGTTGTCGGGGGGAAGATGGAGACACATTTTCTCCTAAAAGTGACACCAAAGCAGAACCAGTTCTTCAATCACAAGCAGCCTCAGGACAGAAACACTCATTTGCTTGCCAACGACTATTATAATAATAGTTGGCCTTGTAACTGTGACAAACCACAGCCAGGATCATCTCAGTGCAGCTTCTTATTGCAACATAATTAACAACTGCGTATGTCATAACTTGCAAAGTGTTAATACAATTAATTCTCCCAAAATGCAACAATTATTTTAGTTGTTATATAATATATTATTAATACAACAATTAAATATAATTAGAGCTTTTGTGTTTGACATTTCACATGTTCTTACATCATTGGTATTAACTATGATATCAGACTTCAATACATTTTATTACTTATTTTTTCCTCCAACAATATCAGGTACTGCAGTTGTAACCTGCTGAGGGTTATTAGGACCAGTGTGACTCACTCGGGCGCTTCAGATGTGGCTCAGCCAGAAGTCTTACACCATAAAGCACAAACGTGGAAACTAGAGATGCATCTTCCTTCGTTTTACCAAATTCAGTTTGCATTGACATCTTCTCTGGTCTCGTCTCTAAAAGCTAGTACATTTAATTAGGTTTTGATTTCAATCTGCACTGAATGTGTGTGTGGATTCAATTGTAATTGTCCAGTGTTGGTTTCAGGTCCACACACACACACACACACACACACACACACACACACACACACACACACACACACACTGTTGTCATTTTGCATTCCATCAAGCCCCAACATGTTGTGACCGAAGCGGCACCGGCACACACACACACACACGCACACCTTGGCCCATTCTTCCTCCCAACCCCGATGAAAACAAGGCTTTCAGGACGTGAGTCACAGCGAAGTCATTGGCTTCTCCTATCAAAACATCTGCTGACACCTCAACCCCAAATGTCGCCAATCTCTGAATAAAAACGACTTACGCACATACCACTCTTGATCCAGTTATGATGCCAAATGTTATCCGTGGGATTGGGAGATGTTGTAAAAGAGGATTTACGGGGACAGAAGTAGTAGGAACAGTTGGGTCAACGGACAGACAGCGGTGCCTGGGATTACTTTGTGTGAGTCCATGTTTCTCTCATACACACACACACACACACACAGAGTCAGAAGCAGTGCTCTCTGCCAGCATCGTGCGACAGCTCGACAGCTCGACAGCACAGAGGAATAACCGGCCTCAGTCGTATCAGATTACAGCTCGGCAAACGGAAAAGGCAAAAATAAGGAGGCTTATTTGCTGCGGCTGAGATTTGTCATTATACACAACTGCATTAGCAGAGCGAAGCAGAGGAGGTCTGCCAAAACAACCAACGCTCACAACTCCAGGAAACACGGGGCCGGACGAGTGGAGACGCACTGAGATCTTTCACACTCAGACTTCCTTAAACAAGCTACAGCACGTGACTTCTTGATATTGGAATATCAATATGTTATCCGTGCTTCACAACGTCAGAGTCAGAGACATATGCAATGGAAAAACTGGAAACAATCCCAATATTAATATCATATATTCATGTTTATTCTCTAATAGACAGGCCTGCAAAATACATATTATTTATGTTTGAATAAATATAATACTGGTAGAAATGTTCTTTACGTGTTTAAATTGGGATGTTTTTGGCTTTGGTGTCATTTGATTTTTCCCCAATATTTTTTCAAATACATGTTGCCGTGGTAACAATACATGCGGATCAAATTAAACAATCTCTCTGTTTGCTCTTCACCGGTTTCTCAATTATGTGTATTTTTGGAACATCTATCGTGGGTGTCGTCAGCGAGGAGCTGAGCTGTGGCTGCTGGAGTGACGAGAACAGAAACAAGACGCTAAAACAGTTATTATTATTATTATTATTGTTGTTATTATCGTCACAGTTCTAGTTCATTATTCCAACAGCTGTTGGCTTCAGTGTGTGCTCAAATCTCAAATGTAGACGCTGGTTTACCTTTAAATCATCTTTCTATTATTAAATAAAAGCTCTGACAAAATGCTTCTCACGTAAAGGATCGGCCATAAACATGTCTCAAAGTAGCTAGAGAAGAAGAACCTCCGCACGTAACAGCTGTGTTATCGCAAAGAAATCTTCTCTCTCGGGCAAACTCATGTTCAGGGGCCACATGCAGCACGATGTGATCTCAAGTGGGCCGGAGCAGTAACATCACAGCATCATAACCTGTAAATAACAACAACTACATACAAATACATTCTGAAAATGTTCAAATGTTATCTTTTTACTAAACATTATGAACAACCTGAGATTTCTTAAGAAGAAAAGTTGCAATTTCAACAATATTATCAGTTAATCATTTACACATGTGTGTTACAACTTACTGATCACAGTGTGTCTACAAAGACACAACACATGTAGTCACAGGTATCTGGAACAGTATTTTACTTTATGATCAAAACAACTAATGTTTACACTTTGCAAAGTCGTCCCGCGGGCCGGACTGGACCCTCTGGTGGGTCGGTTTTGGCCCCCGGGCCGCATGTTTGACACCCCTGTTCTAGAGGATCAAATTACGTCAATCTCAAGAGTCGCGTTCTCTCAATGACACTTTGAATCCCATCTTATCAATACTACAAGCGGATCAATTTAGTCGTTTTGAAATCGGGCCTCCGGTGTTTGAATCAAGTAGTTTGTAAGTAATAAAAGGTGCGTCAGATTTAGTACTCTACAGCTGTTCTTTCAATGAGTCAGTACATAGTACAAGTATCACATCAGACTCGGTATGGGCTCAGCTCAGAACCGGGACTAATTGACGAAGAGTTGAAGTCGCAACCCCGATCCTGCAGATCCGCGTGAACAGAACTGCATTGTCAAGGTGTGGCGTGTGGACCCATGAGTTAACACGGACGGGGACTGTGGAGGCCTGTACAGACAGCAAATGTGCGGACAGGCCCAGACAGGCCCGGAGCACAGTGCAGTCACTGATGTCTTACAGACATGGCTGTGTAATGTTTGTGGACACACTTCAAACAGAGAAGTTGACAGCTACACTGAACAACTCCCTTTCAAAAGTTTATTGAATAAAAGGAGATGAGAGACTAAAAAAAGATGGGAAACGAGTCTGCATGTCAACGTGTGGGACAGCAGGGCCGGACAATGGTTACCATGCGAGCAAGATGCCATAATCCTCACAACATCTGGTGTCCATGAGTCCACGAGCAAAACACTGCTTCGTCATCTGTGGTAATGTTGTCATGAACCAAAACTGCATTTCTACTTCCTTGAGACGGTTATACGTTAATAGTACATTTCTGAAAACAGAACTAGACTACGTAAAGGCAAACACCGACTAAAGACTGAACTGACAGAAAGCAGAAGTTTTGTGCAGAAAAGGGATATCATGCTGCAAGAGACTATCGACAAATCGTTTGCTTCTTCAACAACCGCAGCATTTATTAAAGATGTGTAATGAAGAAGAGGAACTTATTTCTTCAAAGCTCGAGCACAGGCCCGTGTGGATCAAAGCTGAGAGAGAGAGAGAGGGGGAATAGAGAGGCTTATTTTAAGAAGTGGGTTCAGAGGATGGTGGGGGGGGAGGTAATAGAGCAGGGATGTAGAGATGGATGTGGGCAGAAGGGAGGTTGGAGCACTGGGAGACAGAGAAGCAGATTGCAGTCGTTTCCTCCTCTAGAGTCTGGAGAGAAACTAGGGAGGGTGTTAGTTACAGCGAGAGAGGAGATGAGATCGTTTCCTTTGGCTCTCTGAAAGCTGTGATGAAATCACAGTCATAACCTTGTAGGTATGTAAGATCCATCTGGCATTGTGGTCAAAAGTGAGTCGTGGTTGTAATGCATCGCTGCACACTGAGTTTTACTAAATAAAATAAAAAGGATTCCCCCGATGAAGGAACCACAATGTGTTTTGGAATGAATGCTTTTATCTTAAAAATGGCTCCATCTCCATCTAAACTTAGATCGTTTAACATGTTCTTTGTGTGTGCAACAAAGGATGATTTAAAATGTTGTTTGTCAGGATCGTGTGAAATTAATTCCACTTTAGATGTGTGTGTATTGGAAGCGTGCAAAGTGGTGTACATATAAACATGTACAGAAACAGTATGTGCACTCGTTTACCCTCTGCAAGTCCTAACACTGGTGATGTAAGAGGATAAACTGCAGGGTCAGACAGACGCTGTCGGGTCCAATGAGACAACATGCATGGATATAAATGATCTGCAAAGCAGGTGACAGAACCGAGACGCCACATTCAGAACAAAAGACAAGTTCTAATGCATTATTCCTGTAGCCAAAAGCATGGAATATATATGGCAACCTTTCAGGCGCCTTCTTGTACATTTGTCTTGAATAGGTCTGAAAAATAACTTCCCTGTTACACATGTTAATAATGTTCACGTCGAAATTAGTCCCAACCTATCTTTGCACGTCTCTAATGGCTGAATAATCCTCTCTAAAAATAAGTAGGAGTAAATCAAAACAAAAAACCAGACAATAATTCATGTTGCTGTTTATAGAGAACCAGCTGGCCTCAGACACAAGCTGTCACAATCTTTGGCAGGAGCAAAGCTGTTTCCATCCATCGAGTGTGGATGGTGAGGATAGAGGTATTTGCAGTATCTCTGTCTCCATGCCGAGCTCCCACAAAGCCTCCCCGCACACCGGGTTCCACTGAGCTTTGAACTGAGGAGGAGCGATGAAGCGGCATCTGGTGAAAGAAGTTGACCACAGCGATTTTCGTGACTGAACCGGTCAGGAGGGCGAGGACTTAAGACCTTTTCTAAAACTGCAAGATAGTTCGCAACATAACCAACCATCTAGTGTCCTCTACAAAACCAATAATGCAACGTCATAAGCTTCAAAGCCCCGTTGGTTGACGAGCAGTACAACAGTGCAGCCCTGCTTGCTGTAGTTCAGTATATGTGCGCTAGATGTGGTCAGTAAGGAATCTGGCTGTTTGTTTGAGCTCCAGAAAAGTCCAGGCATCAACTATGGGAATGCCTGGAAGGCTTCCCTGTTGTGACACAGCAGGGCCGGCGACTGCAGCGGGCATGTAACTGGGAAATAAGTAGGGCATGTTACTTTGAAGCTGCACTCACTTTAAATGTAAATCACACTTAGACGGTTGCAACGTTTATGCACAGATGCACAGCAGTGAGAACGTTCGTATCCAAAAGCAGCAAATCCAACTGTAGCTGATGAGGAAAAGGACAACATGTCTGTGTACGGTACTTTATCGGTCCTAAGCAAGAGGACTGAGTATCTGTTCAGTTAAATGCATTTGGTTTCGTTTCCGCAGCACCAAAGTCGCACCGCGACCCCTAAACCAGGCGATGAACTGAACCTGTGTAGCGTTACACCGCGAGTACCTCACCAGTAGAGAAACAGGAAATCATGGCGCGTCACGGCATTAGTCTATGGCAAATGTAACATCTAAATGTTATTAATCTGTCACTGTTGTTAAAGTCTGGCTAGATTTAGGCAACACATTGTGTAATCATAGTTGAAAGAAACTTTTGACGATTCAAAGCAAGAGCTGTCAAACTTTATCGTGTTTCTCACAAACCCTGCCAATTTCATTTGACTTGGATACCATTGTTTGGGGGCTTTATGAATAGCCCATCTGTTCTTTCCTTCAAAGATAAATCTCAGAATTGACACAGGAAAGACTCTTGGCGTTTTAGCTTACATGTATCGGATGCTTATGCTTTTACTTTGAGTGACACGAGTGCAAAAGAACGAGTCCGGGCTTCGGAGAGATGGGTAGGGATTCTGGGCACAGTTCAATACGTGGATCAAGTCTAAATGGGGCGCTTGTTTCCAACAAATGGCCTCCTCTTTGAAATGCCAGGCGTGTTGGATTTGGTGTCCTAATTCATGTGTGCGAGAGGGCAAACTTAGGCTCTCTACACACAACACACACACACACACACACACACACACACACACACACACACACACACACACACACACACACACACACACACACACACACACACACACACACACACACACACACACACACACACACACACACACACACACACACACACACACACACACACACACACTCTTGTCTGATCATGTCAAAAGAGGCAGCAGTCCCAGGCCAAACCTGACACAGTTCATTCAAACACAGTAAGCTTTTCATCCAGCCAATGCCTTTTTCTGCCTCGACTGTCACCACTGTGACGAGCTGCATTCAAGTTGCATTAAGAATCCGTCACTGCTTATTACAAAAGCTGATTTACTTCAAGTTTACCTCATTCATACTGAACGAGGATGCCTGTACAAGCAAACACTTTCACACATAAACATTCAATAGTTAGAGAAACATTTCTTTATCCCTTTGTCCATGCTGCTTCATACCTGCAACTATACATCAGGTCTTATTGTCCTTTAGTCTGCTGTGAAGCAAGCAATGCAGGAACCCAGTTGCAGAAGGAATCTTAGACAAAACACAACATTTGCCAAAAACACCCCAAAGATCTAAACCCTGTGTTGTGTTCAGGCTCTGTAGGAACAACAGGCTCACTGGCTGCACTAGTTTACGTCTCTCCACGGTTGCTATTGGTTGAAACGATCACACCAGTGCTTGTGTTTTGTTTCCCTCTTTCTATTCTTTACAGTTCTGTGTTTACAGATCCTTTTCTTTATGTTTTCCCCTGGACCAAGTTGTAATTAAATGGCCGCTAAACCGCCATACAGCGATTTCCTCAGATGTTCTTTCATCACTGATGTTCTTCCCCTTGTTTTGGTCGACACTTATATTTGGTTTCACCCAGTTGTGGCCGGCTCTTTCATCTTCGTACTCCCTGCTGGTGCCAAGTGTCTAAACAAACCAGCGCTAAATGCCTCTGCTCTATTGTCTCCAAAACTATTCCTGAATGTTTATTGTATAGTAAATTAAATCAGATGTTTCCTATACTGGAAGGTAACAACGTAACCTCACATCAGTTCCCCGTCAGATTTACTGTACGTGTTCTGTTCTGCACTCTCACTTCCGTTTGT
The DNA here is from genome assembly GCF_900634415.1 of Cottoperca gobio. NCBI lineage: Eukaryota > Metazoa > Chordata > Actinopteri > Perciformes > Bovichtidae > Cottoperca > Cottoperca gobio. The sequence continues at coordinate 2,933,336 of NC_041371.1, read as the reverse complement.
GGACCATAAAGCAAGCGCTCTTCTGCTCTGCAGCTGCGTCAGGTGGTCAGAGAGTTCAGAGTATCCATCAGACACGTTTAGACGATTCAGGGTCTGACTGCCAGCCTCCTCATGATGGAGGGACAGGGAAAGGAAAGCAACCCGCTCCTGAATCTATCCCGTCTGGTCTGAGGTGAGCTCCGTTAGCAACACCTAAACTCAACGCCAGAATGCATAGTTTTATGTAATATCCTAACTTAAAATTAAAAGAAAATGGCCAGAAAAGCTCAATTTTGGAATCAGGAACGACTTCAAGATGTGGGAGACGCTGCTGAATGTTTGCAGCTCTACACGTCTCCCACTCTTGTTTGCATTCTTCAAATTAACATTTAGAAGAAGCATAAAAATGGAAAATTGAATGCATTATGTTTTTGCAAATTCCGCAGTAACACCAGTAGCATGTGTAGAACTCTAATTTAATGTTTAGCAGGGGGGAAGCTGCACAGAACACATAAGAAAGCATGGTGCACATTTAAATAAAGTTTATATATTTCTATTTTACACAGTTTCTCCAACATGCAGCTTCAGTTTTGTTGCAGATCCTGCTGCGAGCTGCAGAAAGAAAGACGTGGTCCGACACTTTGTTTCACTTTTGTGTGACAGGCAGAAACGTGGCAACACAAACACACACATGCACCATGTAAGCGGTTCTTACATCAGTCAACATTACGTGTGTGTAGTAGCACTCGGGACACAAAGTTTACAGACTTCGGATCAGAAGGTAAACATGCCAAAGTCTACACGAGTAACATGCATCAATAGGGAAACGTGTTTCTCGAGCCATGAGGGAGATCGAGAGCGTTGCATCATCAGCTGGTCAGTCAGAAAGCAGAGTTTCCTGTTGGGCAGCGTGTGTGTGTGTGTGTGTGTGTGTGTGTGTGTGTGTGTGTACTGTGAATATTGAAACCACTGTGCAGGCTGCATTCTGACAAGTGCAGACCAGCCACGTCAAAAACACACCCAGGAGAGACTGAAGGCTCAGAATAGCGGAGGCGGCCATGAATCAAAGCCTTTCTTTCATCTATCATAAAATCAGCCTGTCATTTAACCCCGAGGGGCAGAAATAAACACACCAGCGACGCCATTTCAGTGTAAAACTACAGCCGTCTTTATTCATTAAATTAAACCCACAGAAAAGTAGCACATTTGATAGATGAAATGTTATTTTTGGCTTTTGATTTACTAACTGATTAATCAACCAATCACTTAGTTCAGTTTCAACACCAGGAGTCTGAGCAGGTGAAAACACTCTGAACACTGATCTAAACCCGGAGCCACCAAGACCCCCGAGCAGACAGAAGGGAGAGACGTCCCACAGATGAAGAGTGAAGTTCAAGGCCCCGTTCTCTGCCCAAAGGCCAATAATCATCCGTCAAAGGCAGAGAACTCGCCCTGCCCGTCCTATATTTAGCAGACAAAGCCTCATCAGCCTAAGTACTGAATTCAATTTCAAGGGACGTCATTAATCTACACTCATAAATCATTTGGGTGATGCTAATGTGTGTGTGTGGTTTTCTGTGTCCAGGCTGAACCTCACACTCGTCTCAGAGTATCACCGCGTTTCAAAAATCTTAGCTATGCCAATAGTAAAGGACCTGCGTCCCCTCGAAAGGCCTTCTGGTTTCCACGTGGAGAACATGTTTGTTGGCCTGAGCTTTGCACTTTGTTAGTTTTTTCGCATCACTATGCCACTAAGTTTGTCGTTTAGCTGCTGGCAATTAACATCTGTGTGGGAACAACAGGCTGTGTAATAAAAGAAAAATGACATTTGAAGACTCTGGCTGGAAGAATCTCGCAGGAACGTCAGCGGGAACATAATAATCCAGCATCCAGGAAGAGAGTCTCAGTTCGGTGAGAATAGACTGGATCACATCTCCAGCCTGCGTACGGCTGCACTGAGGGACACAGTACATCTGAGCTGCTGTTTGTTCAGTGTCCTGACATTCCTCTCACACACACACACACACACACACACACACACACACACACACACACACACACAATCCTCTCCCTGTGCTCCGCGCTGCACACACAGCGAGTCCTTGACATTTCAGTCAGTGTCTGTCCGCTGGGTGGACAAGGGACACTCCGGCCTGTGAACAAGGCCTGCTGAAAACAAGTGCACATTCATGTTACATTTAGCTGACACTACCAGGGGGGGGCTCCTCAATAGGGTGTTTGATGGATGTAATGAATCCTTTTTAATGGATGCAAAAGGCGGAAAAATCATTTTGGTCGCAAAACAATAAATTGAGAATATTTAACAAATATATTGTGATAATTATGGACATTACTTAATATAAAAAACATATTCTGATAACACCTGTGACCTTCTCTAACAAACAAAAGGATTAGGTAACAGTTCATTCAAGCGTGTTTGAGGTAATTACATCATCTCTTTCAATAAAGGTGGGTTAAACCCAGAGGTTTGTTTTACATTTTAAGAAATAATTCTGATATACTTGTATTTTATGCATTTGAGAAGTATATGGAGCCTTCGTACATCGTGGTATTGATGTTTAATCACGTACCACTGAAATGACTAGATGCATTAATACACTGGTCGACTGCAGAGCTGTGCAATAAATCAATATTATATCGATATCGTAGTTTTTTCTTGATGCAGAGGGCGTCGTATGCTGCATTTGTGATATCGGGCCATAAAAACAACATTTGATTCGATACGAGACTTTATATCATTTTAGATTTTGAATGTCGTAATAATGTAATGCGTCATTAGTCCTCGTTTTAAAAGCTGCATGACATTAAAGTTCACTGTCTGAATGTACCCGACTGTATTATTTACGTTTACCCAGTTAATCCACATTAATAATGATTATTTATTTAAAACTCTCATTTGTTAGTAGTTACAAGGTCATCAATATTGTGATTTTATTTCTATATTGTGATTTAAAACATTAAGAAGATAGTACATTTAATAACTTTAGCTGGAGATTTCATGGACCAAACGGTTAATTCATTACAAAGGTAATAACAAAAATAACCTTTTGAGTTTTCCCAGACACATTTTATCCTGATACATTAGCAGTTTATGAGTAAAGACTTTCCGTTCTTGTGCGTCCACAGAGAACATTGTTCCTGCGAGACAATGTCTGGGAGCTCCGTGTTTATTGTGGGTGAAAGTTGATGACTGCTCGGTTATGCTCGGCCAGCTTAGTATAACTATCAGTTGAGAAGATTTAAATGTTGCTGTGGCTCAAAACCACAAAACTGCGGAGTGAATTCCACCTGAGCAGACTGGAACAGAGCACAGAGATGAATACAACGCAGTGTTCTCAGCACAAGTAATGACACTGTTCTGCAAGCGATCACTCACATTGCTAATAACGTCAATAAACAAGGTCGTGCCAGATGTTTTATGGTGTCGCATGTTCCACAACGTGAACAAAGTAGATCTGTATTTTTGTTTGTGTAGCGCTACTTTAACAAGACTCGCATTGAAAATACAAGTCATCAAAGTCAAGTCATTTTAACACACGTGCTTCTACAAGGACTGTATACACACACACACACACACACACACACACACTTCTGGAAGACACGCTAAAAATCTCTTTCATAAATAAACGATGTCTTCCAGCTGAAAGGCCCGCTCGACAAGAGTTGGAGAAAGAACACGAGCGTCGAGCAGTGCGGATCTAAAAACGTTTTATAAGCTTCTTGATCCGTTTTCCCTGCAGCAGTTTACATTCAGGAGCTTCCTCTGTTTATGGAAGAAAGTCTACAGCTGAACCGAAGGGGGTGGGGGGGACATGACCTCAAAAACACCACCCTGTGATGCAGGCACTCATCAAAAGAACTTCAAGTGCTGGTGATAATTTCTGAAGGATCCATCACCCAAAATAGGCTGTGTGTGTGTGTGTGTGTGTGTGTGTGTGTGTGTGTGTGTGTGTGTGTGTGTGTGTGTGTGTGTGTGTGTGTGTGTGTGTGTGTGTGTGTGTGTGTGTGTGTGTGTGTGTGTGTGTGTGTTGGGGGCCTGCTGGGGGCCTGCTGGGGGCCTGCTGGGGGATGCAGAGCCATATGTAGCCAGCTTTGGTGCACATGGTTGGGGTGCCAATGCTCCGCTGACTGGATCCATGCCAGAGTTCAAGTAATCTGTTTTCATAGCACTCTGTAAACCACTTAAGCTCTCTGTGTCATTAAGTCTTCTGATCTGGACTCTCATTAACGATGGGTTTGTTGCCCCCCCCAATCATGGTCAAAAGTTCAGTTTACAATGTGTCACATTAAAAGACCATCTTTACCATTTCATCTCTCGTGATGTTTAACACGAGGGATCATTCACAAAAAAATCTGTCAAGTCAGTGAAGTCCAAGTCGAGTCTTCATAAGCAACTTACAAGTCTTATTCATTTGTTCAGGAGTCAACCAAGCGAAAACTTTAGACTTAAATGTTTCAAGTATTGAGGGAGTCGAGTGTAAAGGGTTCTGCATGCTTCAAACAAACGTGTTCATCTGAATGTCTAAAGGAAAAAGTGTTTGCATCCGTTACAAATGGCCGAACTCAAACGGCACCATATGGTGACAGAGGGGGAGGAGACGTGATGAATCGTAAATGGGAATATTGACACACACACTGTTGGATAGTTTTTCCGAAAAGGCATTTGTGGTGTTACACAAAAGTGACGATGAAGTGAAGACACAGAAAAGTTCAGGAGGTGGAAACGGATTCTGAGCTGAATGTTTGAAGACTCCTTATACTCATATATACACGTACGTGTGTGTGTGTGTGTGTGTGTGTGTGTGTCCTCCAATCACATAGTGAGTTTGCAGATACACTCTTTAATCTCCTGTCAGGTCGATGCTTTGATCCTTTTGTAAACACAAGTCTCTTCCATTACTGACAATTTAAAGAATGTCATTATATCTCTTACTGTAAACTCTTCTGAATAACAGCGTGAGCTCAACCTCCCAAATGCAAATTAAAAGGAGAGCACTGGTCTTCCCTTCATGTGAGAACTGTGCAGTCAGCACGTTACAGCCTCCTTCTACACATCCCTCTCTCTCTGCATTAACAGGCACGAGCAGCATCTCTGCTAATGACTCCGTGCCATGTTCCCGCTCCTCTTGGGAAAACCCTGCTGGCAAAGGGAGAAAGTGTCTTCTACATCAACTTAATGATGTCAAACACTAGTGAGGATGACAGCTCACTTGAAACAGCGTTATTAAGTTGCAACAACAAAACAAGAAATGCACAGCGCAGCAAAGAAGCTCTGTGGGAAACACGGTAATGCCAACGTCATCAAATGTCCGAAAGGAAAACATGCAATGTCTGTAACTTTATATAACTTCTTCATTTTTGCATTCAATGTTATTTGCTAAATGTTTTTAGGAGATAGGATGAACACTTTGACTCTGTATGCATCTGTTTTAAAGCAGATATGAAGCCTTTGCACACACTCACACACACACACATACACACACACAAGTTCATTCCGGCGCCTCTTTAGCCGACTCCTTTAGGAAATGAAATGCTGTGCCAGGTCATGTTTTAGGACATTTTTCACAGTAGTTTGGTCCAGGGCAAAGTCAGCGGCCCGGGGATCATCGGTGAAGCTTTTAATCCTGCACTGTGCCCGTTTTGGAAGCAGGAACCCCCGGCTGGTACAGCCTGGTGACATGAGGATCAAACAGACGAACTGTAAAATTATTTGAGCTCACGACCCGACACGAGGTAAACCTAGTGCACCTACCCCCAACGGTTCAATCGCACATCTTTAGCTCCAATCATAATGGAAATGAGAAAGTAACCTTCAGTTCATTTTGCGCAGACCATTTGTCAACAGACTCTTGGATACTGCTCTAAAACTAAGAGGCACAAGTAAACATTCAGGAGTTGGAATACAATATGCCTGGTATGAATACGCCCCATGCATAGAACGAGAACTACCGTTTATAGGACATAATAACACCACCATGTAAAACCAGGAAATCCCCTCACGATAAAATCATCTTTGCATTGCTAGCAAGAAAACCGGAGATAGTATAAACAGAGAATAACGTGCACGCTCAAGGGGCGCTTGTTTTATTTCTGTGTGGCAAGGTAAACAAGATTATACTCAAGTACAGTATTGCTCAAGGGTCCTCCCACCTGTACATTGTTCCTACCACGCATCAGTCAAAATGGAATCCGATATGGTGTCTTGGCAGCTGCGGTAAACAGATTCACTTCACACAAACAAGGGTGACAGTAGAGGAACGATGTTGGAGTTAAGGCACCTCCCACCTCTTTAGGAGACTTTAATGTCCCTCTCATGTATGCAATTATGTCACTCTTTTATACTTAAATGGGGCCAACTTGAAAAGTAGCAGCTCTTCCTTTGAAGATGTGGCACATTGCTGCATCGCAGTAACGGTTAACTCTGGCAACACGTAGGCCTGCTTATCTCCCGGCCCACTCTGCCATCAAAGGCTTCTGCACACTAATTAATAACAGTCATTTGTGCAATGAATGGAATAATATCTTGAGCACACTGCAGCACATGGAAATGACAACAGGACACGATTAAAGCTGACAGATTGGAGTCAGAGCTGCTCAAATGTGATGATGTTCTCAATACACATTGAACTTGGTTATCTTTGGATTATTGCTTTTTGTTTTACCCAACCTGTGAAATTACAAGTTTGATAAATGACAAACATCTGCCGTTGGAACTATAACTATATTTCATTATGTTATGAACATGAGTATGTTTGGTTAGGAAAGAAAAACTGATTTGCTGGCTCTGGGGAAATATAGAAAGGGAAGTCCTAACGTGTTAATCAGATCTTGAAGTTTGGCGTAAATAAGCACAACGTAGCCCTTTTTTCCACGACGTGGTTACAAAGAAAACCACTTACCGAGTTAGACCCCTGCTCCGGTTATCTGCGACAGGACAAAGTCGTGTCAAATAGGTGAAACATGTACACAATAGCCCTGCACAACAATCCAGATACCCGATATCCCCTTGGAGGTTTCTGAGCTTTAGGGGGAAAAAAGAGACGCATCTCATGGTTCTTCTTCTGACATGCCAACGCTTCAGTCACTTGTGGGTTTGGAGCACTAAACTACCAGACGGTTTTCCAGCCACGGCTGTCATTTTAAACGCTTGCCACACTTAGTCAAATTGGTGCGAATCCACCCTATGATCTGTGGAAGGAAAAAACTGCAGGAGGATAATCAGACACCGTTTTACTTCTCGAAGACGTTCAGAGACTTTGAAGCAAGCAAGAAGGTTCCCTCTCTCAAGTCCAGGAAGGGTTCTGTGACAGTTTAGTACAGAGCGTCTCGTCCTTGTGTCTTTCTAATTCCTCAGATATCAGAAGTGGACCAGCTTTTCTTTTCTGCAGGAAGCTTTCCGCTCTAATGACAGGGGAAGTTACAAGAAGGTTCACACAAACACTAAAACACACTTTAATGTGGGGGGCTGATCTTCAACACAACATCGGAGACCGAAATACTTTCTGGAGACACGGAAAATGCCCAACGTCTGCCCGATGAAATACGGGCAGCGTGGGACGAGAGCACTAAACGCAGATCTGAGGTGATCACATGACGGGTGTTGTATTTACAGGCTGGATCTTTTTGTTGTGGGTGAGAAGTTCATGAGGAGCTAAAGCTAGAAGAAGACAGAATGAGAATACAGTGTGTGGCCTCATCACACACACACACACACACACACACACACACAATAAGGACAAACTTATTTTCCCCCATCTTTCAAAATTGGACCAACCAAAATCCTAATTAAGTGAAAGTAGAGTTAGTGTCGTCTCTACACAAGCAAAGTGGAGGGAGAGGTTCAGCAGGGTTCACTACGAGCAGCTGTTTACCTGCCTCTCAGCCACGCGGAGATATTCTGCTCACACTGAATTATTCACAGAAAGGAGCGAAGGATACAGTTTGACTTCTAGGTCACTAGCATTACAACAATAAGAGACTGCCTTGAAGTTAGCACATGGAAGAGCAAAGCATTAATTATGTATGAATCTTGACTAGCTGCCTTCACATAGTTGTACCTTATACGAAGGCTGCACAACAACCAATTGTGAATCTAACCTGTCCTAAATGTACTGTACTTTTTTTTGGCTAAGCTAAATATATAGTGAGTTCCATTGAATTATGGTTGAATAAGCAATAACTTCTAGGATTGAGGAACATATATAAGGATGTTTATACTGCTCCTGTACCCCCCAGTCTCCTCGTATCTAACCCAACCTTGCACATAAAAGCCCTGAGCTGGTTCACAGGTTATCTGCTGCAACCCTGACACCAGGCTACACGTTTTCTTAGGTTCCCCTCTTATCTCCAAGATTAATGTGTCAGGTCCATGCCTCCTCCAGTCAGCTGGAGCTGGGCACTGCAGTTTCCCTCCCTCTCCTGCAGGGCCTGGTGCCTCAGACAGCCATGCAGCTGCAGGCAGGTAGAAATTCTGCATTTACTCAAACTGTATTGTAACAGAACTTCTCAAAAAAGGCCCGTGCTCTTGCTCTTCCTCCTCTTGCATTTGAAGCATCATTGGTTAACTCCAGCTAACCCTCCCGGTCATCGTAATGAGTTCATTACAAGTCGAACAAAGGGAAACTGTTGATGTTTCTTTGTGATAGACACTACATAGTATAGACTAAAGCTGCTAAGACTTTCCTGTAGTTAATTAAGGCTCCGTTACTCTGAACCTGAGCCTGAACGCCTCAGACTGCAGCTTGAAGCCTGCTGGCTAACTTGCTAGTAGGCTAATCTCTCCTGGCAACTTTCAGAGGCATGGACTGATGTCTTACAACTGGGTTACGAAGTCTACAAACGTGTGTGTGCATATATGAGTGTGTGTCAGAAAAGTACAACTCTACCACGGACTGCTTTGTTCAGTGCCACAGTTAGAAACCCAGGAGAACTTTCGTGGGTTTACAAACACAAGGCTCACAATGGCGGTGCGCCTTTCTTTGAAAGCAGCAACACACTGGGCGAATTACACGCGCATGCAGAGTATGTGTGCACGTGAACTGAACAAACTGTGCAACACGAGCGTAAGACAACAGAAACAGGCACCCTCGGTTCCCTCTGCTTTGCATTTATTTCAAGTTAGCGCCATGTTGAGTGCGCCTGCACAGGACGTCGCAACATTGTTTCCAGGAAAACAAAAGCCGCAAGAAAACAAAGTAGCGACCACTCACCTTGGCGATAGCCTTCTTATATCTCATGACAGCCTGCTGGATGAGTGTGCGGACTTTAATATTTCCATCCCCGCATGGCACCACCACCCGGGTCCTGCCAAAACATACCGTGACTTTCATGGTTTAGTATCCGAGATCTTGCCCGGATTCGGAGTGAAACCGAGAAGAAGAGGAGGAGGAGGAGGAGGAATCCGTGTGGAAATAAAAAAGGACCATGGGGGTTTTTGTTTTTGTTTGTTCGGCTCTGCGGCTGTCCTGGTATTCCTTTAAAGAAGCGAGGACTAAAGGTCTTTCCGCTTCTCCCCGCCGGACGACATTGTTTTCTGTGTTTTCAGACCACCTGTTTAGCTTCTCTCTCTCCCTCCTTCCCTCTCTCTCGTTCCCAATCCCCCGTCTCTCTATGCTCAGTCATATGGTGCGTTCAAGTGCGAACCGGACTGTTGGGTGCCAGATAAGAACGTCCAACATGCACGACAAAGGCTTAAACTATTTCAAATATGAGTAAAATGTTTCCGTCAGTATCATGAGGAGAAATCTAAATATATATATCCGTGTTTAAAAGTAATACACACTAGTGAGTGTGTTCAGTTTCCATATTGTTTCGTGACCAAATTCCACTGTAAAAGAAGCCTGGTCTTCAACCACTGCTCTATTTTCTTCCCAGAAATGTTTCTCAAACAGATTTAGGTGAAAATGAAACAGAGATTTTCTTGCCACGTTTGTCGAGTTTACACCCCTGAGAAAAAAACTTTAACCCATTAATGACGGGGTATAATGATTATATATTATATAATTATAAATGTCCGGGATATCAGTATGGAAAGTAGGAATGGTGTTGCATTTAGGGGACAGAGAGCGAAGTTTATAATTAGCCTTTATTTTATGATGTAAATTATAAAATAAAGTAAATTATTAATGGTTGCATCTCTAATCTCAATTTAACTTCTAGTTGAATCAGTCTGTGTTGCCTTTATTTATAAGAAATCTCGTTAGTTCTAAAGAGAGAACAGCTGCTGCAAGTGTTTATCTAAGAGTTTAATCACATGGCTACCGAATAAACAATGCAGGCTGGATACATTTACAGCTGCTTTAAAATACAAGTTAATATACACATCCATTAGGCTCCATGACAGATGTGCAGTCTATTGTCTTTTTAGCTAGTTTTAGGTAGTTCAAGTAGCTTCAAGTACTTTTAACATTGTTGTGAATACAGTTCTTCAGCTTATTGAAAAAGTCAAAAAATATATCCCTATGCAAGTGGAACATCAAAGAAATGCCTAATAAAAAGTGAGTGTAACTTAAAAACCTTCTCATTTAGGAAGAAAATCGCACCTGAGACTTCAAACTTTTGATGCAGGAGTTTACGAGCGGTACCTGAAGGCACCAGAGGAGCATGGACGGCCACCGTTGCAGTCTGGCGCCCCGCTGTGGTCAGCGTGGGTAATGTTTGGCGCGCAGCTAAGCAACGTGACACGCACACGGAGGACCAGACAACAGATGCTAACATCAACACACTGATTGAAAACGATGCAGATACAATCAATACAGCTACTGCAGCATTTAGATGAGTCCTCGTGAGTAAAAGTGAAGACATGTTTCATGTATACTTTGTTACTGAACGGATTTAATGTGAGGGTTTGAGTTTACATTTAAAATGATAGGATTAGGCAGAGATTAGGATTGCTAGGACTCATTTTAAAAGTAATTCAGGCTTTAATAAATCCAGTGATATAGCTATTAGGAGTTTCTTTCACAGGGTTCATTTATTTTTGCTAAGCAGTGATATCATTTGTTTTATTACTCCACTTAATGAAACATCATCACTTAGGAAAGAAACAGGTGCACAAGAAACCCTGTGGCTTTTACTATTTCAGTCCACCGTTACACCCAGGTCTGAAACTGAACCAAACCCCCAAATGAAAAGCAAATCCTATGTGGAGAGCTTTTAGGAACAGCCGCCCGGGCACATGGATGGATCTGTACCCCTGATCACTTCTGCACACAAGGACCAAGCTACTGTAAGAAACATCCACCTGAGCCAGTAGTGCTACGTCAGTGAGAGATCCCCGCTCTGTCTGATCGGGTTGTACTGCCTATAGAAGAGCTGCAACACAATGTTTGGTGAGAACATGAGGGCTACTGAATTCCAAGTATGTGGAAAGCGTGTGTGTGGTTTACATGGGCACTGGTTAAATGGGGCCGCTCCCCCATTTAATGCCAGCATGCAGCTGTGAGACTATTTTAACTCGTAGCACAGCTGGAGCGCTCACAGGCCTCCGACCACAGCCTCAGCAGCTGTCACGACGCATTACACTGCCTCAGCGTTGGAGAGTACGAGCACTTGTTCATTGTGGTTTACACGAAAGGTAACAAAGGAAATGTGCAATCACACTAGTGGGAAGAGATAATAAATCTTTCTTTACTTTTTTAGACATTTAGCGGGTGTTCTGGCTCAGAGCTACTACCCACAATCCAACAGTGAAATGTGCTTCAGTTTACAATACAAGCAACAGTTGTGAAGCAGCGAGGTCAAAGGTCAAAACTACCTTTGCCAGTGATTGTTTTTACTAGAGAGGTGACGGAGAAGTGCTGCAGATGCACTTCTACAACTGCATCTCAATTGCTTAATATATGATATATGCAAACTCCACTTTGGAAGACCAAAAGTTGCGGCTAAATCTCCAGAAATGTACTTAAATAGTTTTTAAGTCAAGGATTTCACACTCACCATGTAAAGTATTTGGAATATAAATCACCTTATACCTTGAGTACAACCAAGTGTAGTATCATGGCTCTTTGGACACAATTAAAATATGTCAAGATTAATAATGCATGTGATATGCAAAGTGATTTAGATTATATTCGTCATATGCTTAAATGACCAGCATGTTTCCCAGTTCTTGCAATGTGTTACATGTACGCCCCCATATACCTTATGTTACTTACCGAAATAAATATGCAATGCAACAGCAACTATGAAAGCATGTTTGCTTTTTTAATCTGTGAGGTTTAATAATTTAAATAATTTAATAATAATAATTTTATAATATATATAATTTTATATATACATATATATGTATATACATATATATATATATATTTATATATGTATATATATAATGTATATATATATATATATATAAATTACATATATATTTTATATATATATAATGTATATATATATTTTTAAATATATAATGTATATATACATATATATATTATATATGTATATATGTGCTGTGCTATGTACATGTGTGACAATAAAAAGTTGATTTGATTTGAATCGTCTTCCATTTCCATAAATAAAAGTAAAAAGTAAAACTAGAAAGTGCAACAATGTCCCCATAAAAAATGAAAAGCACTTACTGACTACTCCCAGTAACGTTCTTATATATCATACAGAGTGTGTAATACATGTAAATATAAGTATTTGTGTCGATCATTTATGAATCATTAGTGACTTCTGTGCCCAGTTGCTCCTCTGATCTGAACCTCTTTGGCACAAACTTCTTTCAAAGAGACATTTTGATGTCAGGTCAATGCTTCCTCACGTCTGCTTTGTGCAGACGCATTACAGTAATAACTTTATGATTTTAGGTGGGCATTCAAGTATGCAAAGAAGGTTAGAGCAGCTTAACCTCTGACACATTTTAAACCCCAACATGTCTGAAAGGACTGTGAAATTTGACAAATTAGTCCAGCATTAAGCTGCAAAGGGCACAACGGATGCTCAAATGCCTCTTTGATGGTATTAACAGCATGTAATTGTGTTACGCGTTCATCCCAGGCTAATTTTGTGCTAAAGAGCTGTCTGGTTCAGGTCATATGGTTCCCTGCTGTCAGGCCTTTGTGCCCCCCGAGGGTCACCCTTCTGCTGCTGGTGCTCGACCATCTGGAGCCTCTGTCCTCTGACCGCAGGACACAGGAGGATGAGGAGGATGAGGAGGAAGGACCAAAGGGTAAACAGTGGGGCGAGGGGGACACGGGCCAAAACAACGGATGTAAATTCTCTCCATTCTTTAGACGAACGCGACAGAGTTTTACTAAATGATGGACAGAAAAAATGTCCTCTGGGAAAATTGAAATATTGCAAAACAAGAGGAATACAACAAGAAACGATTTTACGACACTGTTATAAGATGCTGTAGAACAAATGAGAGGAGAGTAACATGACAAGGAGAAATAAGAAACAATATGGAAAGTTACACATCATTAGTTTTTCTTCATTACGAGACAGTGTGGAGATTTCTGTTACAAACACCTAATACAATCTATGCACATGAACACAGCCCCATTCACTTACTGCTGAATTAGGGAATGTTGTCGTCACCCTGTCAGAGGTCCAGGCAGGGACTTGGCCGTGCAGAGCAGGCCTCTTTGATAACAGCAGGGGCAGTGTTAGAACAGTACGCACTCTCCTGGCATGGAGGGGGACAGATGGTGGCTCTGGGGTCAGATCTAAATAAAGAAATTCAGCAAGTGCTACTGTACACACCTTTATAGCAGATAGAAATAACACATTTTGGAATATATAGATGTTTGTATTGAGGTTAATGCATGCTTTTGGGAGCTTTACATTTACTAATTCTTTATTTAAAGCCTCTATGAAACTAATCTTGCCTTGTCTACCTAAGTGTAAAAGACCCAGTATTCTTCTATTGTTTGTGGAATTGGAACATTTCCTATACGGGTCTGGTGTTCGTTATTCACTTTGCACTCTTTAATGTTTACTGCTGATGTCATGGAGACAGAGATTTAGACGTATCTCACATTTACACTTAATACTTAATGAAAATGCTTAAAATAAAGGATAAATTGATCCTGTTGCTTGTCTGTGTTTTAAAGTGCTTTTTCCTGCCAGTAGATGGCACCATTAGTCTGGTCTGTAAACACGTGAGTCACCATAGCTGAATACATACACTGAACACCAACATGAAGTCCAACATTGCTTTGAAATGTGCTAAATGTATATTATCGACAACTTGAATTTCGCTGTTGAAACTGACTCTGTTCTTGTATTTACTACATATCTTTAAATGTATAGCCATGTTGTAAGACAGTTAGGCTATTTAACGTAGGCTAATATAATGTAACATTCATATCTATATGTTCTCTTCCTACAGTAAACTATATCCTTACTTTTCTTATACCCAAAAACACACTTTGCACTTGAGTTTAACTTTATTTACGCCCACTCCATATCCATGTAAACAATGTGTTTTTGGTCCAAAGCAAATATGAGAACATGAAGAAGCAGTACAATGAATAAAAATGTTCTCAGTCGCCTCCGCTGCCGGCAGTTCCTTTCTGTTGAAGTTTACAGAGCTGCATCCAGCTACATGGAGTAGATGGAAGTCGGATGTTGTCTCTTCAAAATAAAATACTTCTCATGCGATCAATAGCAATGCTTCACATCCCTCTTTGATATACTTTGGTTGTATCTTAATTGTGGTAATACAATGATACACAGTGTAAGTGTTATAATGACAACAAGTTATAGTAGCCATGTGACAGGTGTGTCATGTGACCATGGGACAGGTGTGTCATGTGACAGTTGTGTCATGTGACCATATGTGACAGTTGTGTCATGTGACCATGTGTGACAGTTGTGTCATGTGACCATGTGTGACAGGTGTGTCATGTGACCATGTGTGACAGGTGTGTCATGTGACCATGTGTGACAGGTGTGCCATGTGACCATGTATGACAGGTGTGTCATGTGACCATATGTGACAGTTGTGTCATGTGACCATATGTGTCAGTTGTGTCATGTGACAGTTGTGTCATGTGACCATATGTGACAGTTGTGTCATGTGACCATGGGACAGGTGTGTCATGTGACAGTTGTGTCATGTGACCATATGTGACAGTTGTGTCATGTGACCATGTGTGACAGTTGTGTCATGTGACCATGTGTGACAGGTGTGTCATGTGTGACAGGTGTGTCATGTGACCATGTGTGACAGGTGTGTCATGTGTGACAGGTGTGTCATGTGACCATGTGTGACAGGTGTGTCATGTGACCATGTGTGACAGGTGTGCCATGTGACCATGTATGACAGGTGTGTCATGTGACCATATGTGACAGTTGTGTCATGTGACCATATGTGACAGTTGTGTCATGTGACAGTTGTGTCATGTGACCATATGTGACAGTTGTGTCATGTGACCATGTAACAGGTGTGTCATGTGACAGGTTTGTCATGTCATGTTATATGACAGGTGTGTCATGTGACCATGTGTGTCATGTGACCATGTGTGTCATGTGACAGTTGTATCATGTGACCATGTAACAGGTGTGTCATGTGACAGGTTTGTCATGTGACCATGTGACAGGTGTGTCATGTGACCATGTGTGTCATGTGACCATGTGACAATTGTGTCATGTGACCATGTGACAGGTGTGTCATGTGACAGGTGTGTCATGTGACCATGTGTGTCATGTGACCAGGTGTGTCATGTGACCATGTGTGTCATGTGACAGGGGTGTCATGTGACCATGTGACCATGTGACCATGTGACAGGTGTGTCATGTGACCATGTGACAGGTGTGTCATGTGACAGGTGTGTCATGTGACCATGTGTGTCATGTGACAGGTTTGTCATGTGACCATGTGTGTCATGTGACAGAGGTGTCATGTGACCATGTGACAGGTGTGTCATGTGACCATGTGTGTCATGTGCCCATGTGTGTCATGTGACAGGTGTGTCATGTGACAGGTGTGTCATGTGACCATGTGACAATGTGACATGTGTGTCACGTGACCATGTGTGTCATGTGACCATTGTGACAGGTGTGTCATGTGACAATGTGACAGGTGTGTCATGTGACCATGTGTGTCATGTGACCATTGTGACAGGTGTGTCATGTGACAATGTGACAGGTGTGTCATGTGACCATGTGTGTCATGTGACCATGTGTGACAGGTGTGTCATGTGACTATGTGACAGTTGTGTCATGTGACCAGAGAAATTAGATGGATTGATGGGATTTGAATGACGTCATTGATGTCGCCCGAAGCCTCGCTGCCGAGTGATACCACGTGGGTGTTTCAGATAGTGGCTCAGATCGGTTAAATCACTGCAACTTACCAGTATTACAACACTAATATTACCCCTGCTGCCATTTATTATGACAATAATGGCCGTATTATTATATTAGATGATTTATGATACAATTATTGCTCAAATAATTGATTGACACTGTTACGTTCCCTAATGGTCTAGGAGGGAAGGGAAGTAACAACTAGAAATAAAATAACCCAGGTGAAGAAAGGAAAACGAGGCAACGATGTACGCAGACCATGATCCAGCAGCGCTTGGTTCGGCCCGGGGCGTTAATGGAGGCGTCGTGGGTTAAGGTGAGGTGTGTACATGGGGATATTCACGAGTACCCTGTTGTGACCCTTATAGTATAATTTAAGGGGGAAAAGCATAGAGTTAAGGCTGGAGTTAGTACTCGGGAAGGGAAATGTGAGTTGTGTGCGGTGTTCAATGGGAAGACTTTTGTGGTGATATAAATTGAAGTCGGAGCTTGAATGTCGAATCAATCCAGTAAACTTCTAGTTTAAATATAGGTATTTATTAACGTGATATGACCGCATGGAAAGTACACACAGCCATGGACAATTCAGTTTCACCAATACACAGACCACATTGAAGGAGTCTCTCAGCTCCACTGAAATTGTGTTGTTTTACACATGTTACATTTCCCCTAACTCTTTATCGGGGGCGTTGTCCTCTCTTCCGGGTTGGCTGGGGTTATGTCCGGTTGACCCCTTGTAGGCGCATGAGAGTCCACGCCCCTTAGCGCAGATGCCTTCATTTGGATTTCTTCAGTCGCCCCTTGAGGACGGGCGTACTTATAACATATTCGCAGTAACATTTCTTTCGCTGAGTAGTGAAAACATTCAGTACATAGAATACTTTTCAAATAGTAAAACAAATAAACTCAGAAGTTAGTTATCACAACTTAGAGTAAACAAATGGATATTTATACATTCGGGAAGTAATTATTTCACAAATTCCCTCCTTACACACCATTTATGGTTTGTATAATACCTAGTGGAAAATAAGACACAGTGGCAACATAAAAATAAAAGTGAACATAGACACAAAGAATATCAGTAAAATAAATTAACTTCAGTATAAAACTTAACTTCAGTTATAAAAGTCAGCTTGAGTATAGCAGCAGTAAACATTTCATAAATCGTACGCATAGTCATAGCCAACTATCTTCTATCTATAGCACCTTTGATGGCTAAAGTCCCCATAAATAAAGTCTGTGGACGTGACCTCCGGGGGGGTCTGCATTGTTGGTCTCTGGGCTCAGTTCTTCTTTGTGTGGGTGGAGGGCTCAGTGGAATAAAGGAGAAAGGTCCAACAGCGACAGAGAGGGAGAGGAGTTCATGAGTGTGCACAGCAGCAGATATGAATCTGTTCTCAGTGCTTATTAGGACTAAAAAAACAGTTGACAGCAAATCAACAGTTCCTTCCTGCAGCCGTGTGGGTTTTCCGCTCTGCAGCCTTTCTCACATTAATAGCACAATGACAGTTACAACCTCTGGTTAAAGAATCATTCCAGAAGCTTCAGTTTGAGTTCAGTCTCAGCTTTGATCTGTTCTTAAACTGTGAGAGAAACAGCTCGAATCCTGAAGTCACAGCTGAGAGGCTGAAATAATAATAACACATTCAGTAAAGGCACTAAAAATAAAACAAGTGTAATACCAAAATAAATGATAAAACATAAATACCAGCTTAAATCACTGTTTTTAAACACAAACAACCATGTGTTATAAATACAAAACAACATAAACATCAAATGTATATGAAAGAATAAAGCAAATAAAAATAATAAGAAGAACAAAAGTACACACATATATTTGCCAGTGTTTTCTCATATTTTCCACTTTAATCATAATGAATTATAAATGTTGCTATTACATATAATAATGTAATATATCATAATTGTGCTGTATATTATAATACATTACATCATAAGTAATATTTGAATCACTCTCTTGTTTTTGTTTGTCTTATTATCAGTTTCTCTTTTTGCAACTGAAGAAACAACAATTGTTAAATTGTGTTTCTGAAATCTTCCATCCTCTCATAAATGTCTTCTCTCTATAAAAGATAATATTCCAGTGAAGTTTAAATGTCTGCCCTCAAAGTGTTTAAATTACCACCAGAGGATTTTAAGCGCTGACTCCTCGACCACAATATTTACATAAACATGTCGTACGTGTGTTATCATCGATCAGAGCGACAGAACACAAACCACGGAGACAAACACGTCTTCTTGGTGTTTCACCCCCTCAAGAAAACATCAGCAGAACTAGAGCGTCCATGTTATCACCTCAACAGAACACAACATCGTGTGGTTCTGTCTTTGTGTTACATAAACATGAATCTTTACGTATAATCAGTAACTGTATTAGTCCCGTTCATCTCGATGAAGCTGTAATAGTGAAGCGCTGTTTTATTAGTGTAGAATAAATAAACATGCTCATTATTTCACCAACGTTCAGACTTCAGCCCGACTGAGCGAGTCGCTGTGTTTTCATCTTATAGCAGTTGTAGCTTCAGAGCAGCTGCTGTTTGTTCATGTGTGGAAACAACAGTGTCATCAGCGTAGAGCTTTACATCCACACTGACACAGTTATAAAAGGGGGTCAGCACTGAACCTGGTGAAACAGACACACACACTGACTGTATATAATATCTGTGTGGATATATTTACTTATCTTGTCCTTGTTTAGCTGAATGTTTATATAGTAATAATAAGTATATTCAGAGCTACTTACAACCACACACAGATTACTTGTAGGCGTCAACATAAACGACCAACGAAATGGATTCTGTTTCTGATTATTTGCGTTAAAGCCAAACTGAAATCCATAATACAGACACACAAACACTGTGATTTTTAGCTTTATTGAGCATTTGACAAACCTGCCGCACTCTGCACAAGGTATTAAAGAGAAACAGAAGAATATGAAAGATACTAAACACAATAAAACATCTACCAGCTAACGATTCATCTTTCTATAAGTCTACAAGTCACAAGTAAAGGTGGAAATAAACACATAAACACAGAATGTATACTTAGTAACTGCAAATATATATGTGTATATGTACTTATAGTTTTAGGATGACGGTAACCTGCATAACAAGATACATTTTACAACCGACCACAACACGTCATAACTGATATTAGAGAATACTGATCACAGAGAGAAAAGAGATTGATGGGATGTGATGGAGAGAAAAGGCGATCAGAAAACAGTCAGTCAGCATGTGAGCAGTTGGTGGACGCTCCCTTGTTCCTGAGGATCATCAGCAGAGAGAGTCCACAGCAGTACACCAGACTCTTCACTATCAGCACTGTGTACAGCAGGCAGAGCAGCCTCACCCTGCACTGAGACTGGAAGGACACTGACACACACACGACACACAGACACACACACACACACACACACACACACACACACACACACACACACACCAGACACACACACGCACACACACACACACACACAGAATTTAATCAGTGTAATGTTTCCCGACGGGACGACCAGCTTCACATGGAGACAGGGGTCGTCTACAGTTTCAGTGAAAGCTCAAAGGTCCTTATTAAATACAACAAGTCAGCGCCCCACCAAGCTTTGCAACAAGCCAGTCGCCACAATTTATTTTTAGCATTTTACGTTTGTGCAAAACACGGATACGTTGAAGGTGAACGTCTGTGAAGCAAAACCACGTTTCATAAATACGTTTCATATCAGCCTCGTCTCACGCTTGTCGAAACGTCGACATTCAACGTATCCGTGTTTTGCACAAACGTACAATGTGACATTTCTTCCAGCCGACTGGGCTGCTTCCTGGGTCTGTAGACAGGACAGTGACTCTCAAGGTGGACGTTGAAAATGAAAGCTGCACTGAGAAAGGAAACATTGGCATTGAAGGAGAGGCAGCAGGTGATCTTACAGTCAGCTTGCTGCAGTGCTGGCAGGTCTGCTGGCTCTCTCTCTGGAGGACAGGAGGCTGCTGGAGCTGGAACCTCTGAAACAGAAAAGCAGTGAAATGTTTGGAGTGAGATGTCTGTCTTCTGCTCCTCTGCTCTCTTTGACAGCGTCTCCACATGAAGCTGAATCCCTGCTGAACACAGTCACCAAGCCTTCATCACCTTGTTCTGCTTGGGCCTCCACTGTGCCCCCCTCGTGCCGGACGTAGCAGCGGTATTTATATGTGCTGTTCTCTTGCTGGTGGATCAGCAGGATGCCGGCGGTGCGTCCCGACTCTCTGAGCTCCAGCTGCTCTCCCTCAGCAGGGGGCAGCTCCTCCAGAGGACCGTCCTCCTTTCGTCTTCTCCAGGAGAACTGGACCAGAGGAGGGAACATGGCTGAGGCCAGACACAGCAGGGAGCTCTTCCCCTCCAGGTGGGCTCTGGATGCTGCTGGGTACACGCTCACCACGGGCTTCACTACCTGCTCATCTGAAGTTTGACACACATTCACACAGTCAACAGCAGCTTCCAGCACTGCACTGCATTCAGTGTGATCCTGGAAACTACATGGACTGTGATCACTAAAGTCCTCATCAATACAGCACAAAGTTCAGTCCATACACTGTGTTCACCTGCTGATCAGACACACTGAGCGTCATCACGGGTCTACACAACAGCTGCTTCTACAACTCTTTACTTTAGTACAAGTTCATTCACTATAATGTCCCATTCATTATTATTATTAATATAATGTTATATAAGATAATGATGATCATGATAAGTATCTTCATACAGTGGAAAACTTGTTCCATATTAAAGTTAATAAACATTATTATAAATTACATATTTACCTTCACGTAAAATAACATTTACAATTTAATGATTACAATATAAATATAACATATTATATATTATCAAATATTATTAAGTTTAACCACCTAAAACAACAACTCAATATATTAATCATTTCATACTTTTTTTATAAATATTGAACTTTTACGCACAATTACAAAAATAGTTTGGAAATAATATCAAATGTGACTTCCATGTAAATAATATATAAAAGTTACGACTTTATTTATCACTGACGGGAACTTCACATATAATTTAATACAAAGTGATATAATATAATATAATAATGATACTTACATAGAATGGATATTGTATTCTATATATATATATATATATATATATATATATATATATATATATATAAATTATAATAATACATATTTAAATTCTGATTAATACAATCGTGTTTCAATGGTTACAACATTTACAACGTATTATATATTTAACACTATATACTTAATGCTAACCATTAAAAACACTAATAAATAAAACAATATTTCACTTTTATACACAACTACAATAATATGTTGAGAAATATCAAATGTGAATTTAGACTGCTATTGATCCCTGAGGGGAAATGAACATATAATATAAAACTAAATATTATAATATAATTAAATATGATGCATAATATTTACCACAAAACATATTTATTGTTGTATATGTCTGGTATATGTATTTTGAATAGATTAAGGTTAATTTACTATTTATATTTATATATATTATCTGTTTAGGACTTTATATAATCACCCTATATCATATAAAATTATATAAAATAGTTTGTATAAATTATATATATGTTATTGTTATATTGCAAAATCATTTCCCTGTATTAGAGTTCATATAAATATAATAATAAGTTAAATATTTACCTTCACATGAAATACATTTTTATATAAATATTGTTACTTTAATAAAGATTAATATTATTAAGTATACATGTTATATATTTACCCATTCATATACTTTACTCAACCAAAGAATTAAAATTTCAACTTTTTTTCATCACCATTTTAATTCTATAAACAATTACAATGAGATGTTTGAATATTTAAAATGACAATAAAAACTCCAATATAATATAATATGAAACAATATAATACAGTATCATATATTATAATATAATATAATATAACATATTATAATATAAGATAATACAATATATATTTCAATATAATATAATAAAACATAATATCAATAATACAATCTATAATAATACAATATAATATATTATATTATATATATTATATGATATAATATAATTTAATTTAATGAATGATTATAATTCAAATGTATTTTGTATCTGATACATAATATTTACCACCAAAAATATATTATTGTTATATTTAAATAATCTTTTACACAATATTTATATCTATATTTAAAGTTTGTTAAGATATAAATAAGTGTGTTCATTTTATATAATCTTATATCATATATTTAAATGAGTAAGCATGATTTATATTTATTCTAATATCATGTTCAGTATCTGTAAAGTTATAAAGTTAATTCAACCATTAATTAAAAAAAGTTATTATTTAACTTTAACAATTTATTTAAAGTTACATAAATTGTTTTAAAAACAGATTTTCCATCTATTAGATTAAGTTTACTAACATATTGTATCTTGTATATAACAGAGACAAGCTATACTGTGTATTTAAAACATTACAAATATCACACTTTTTCTATATAAATGAGTTTAATCTGCAGAATAAAGAATAACTTGAGTTCAGTGAGATTTAAACATATTTGCAGGAAGTTTGAACCTTTTTTATGTAACAACAGCTGCACGGCTGCAAGAATTCTACTAATGATAAAAAGTAACATGTGAAGCCTGAAGCAGCACAAACTCATCCAAACACATGTTCAACGTGTTAAATAAAGTGAAGGAAGAAGTTTATTCTTACCTGTTACATACAGTTTAGTTCCAGAGCCAAAGATCGCGTATCCTGCCCTCACCCCCCGTCACCACAGTGAAACAGAGTGATACAAAAACCTGTCTGCTGTTGAACGTGTCAGCTGAGGTGAACGAGTCCAAATGATTCACCAGGATCATGTTTCAGCTCATGTGTTTCTCTAATGTTCATATTAACACGTCTCTTCTGTATTGTCCTTTTAGACACAGAGCGTCTGCGTGGAGCGTTGCTTCACACGTTCCTGCTCCTCAGAGGATAAATCCTGCTGACTTTGGGAAGTTTCTATCTGGCTCCATCATCAGCTCACATCTTTAAATTGTCCATTTGATTTAGGACGTGTGTGTGAAATGACAGGACGCTTGTCCACATGGTGTGTGTGGTAGTTTGTATTAGAAGCAGAAAGAGTTCCTGTGAGAGTGTTTGGATGTTTTAAAGGGTTGGACTTTGATTTCATTACACTTTGTTTAAACACTTCAAACATCTCGTGCATCAATATTGTGTCACATTCGGCCATGAGACATTTCTCTGTTGATCAGCAGCTGGACATAAACATTAGGATTCATCCTCTGGGGACCATGAACATCCACTGGACATGTGATAGAAGTCAGGCAGGTTATCTTGTTCTGGATCTCAGTGTTGGTTGGATGGAAAGACCTGAGCCAAAGGTCCCACTGCTCACAGAGAAACTTCATTCAATCCAAATACGTTTAGCAAATCTGTGTTGAGGGGGGAACTGTCCTAAAACCTGGAGTCCACTTTATTATTGACTGAAGGGAAATGATCTGCTGACATGTGATGTTAGAAATGTGTCTGCAAAGCTTTTATTGTGAAGGACACAGGAAGTGTTTGCATGAAGAGCAGATCAGCCTTGTGAGGAGGAACGGACTTTATTCCTGCAGCAGGTCGAAGAAGACGATTTTCAATCTTCATCAAAATGTTGTTTTTATTATTGTGTCACTTTTGTTTTAGTGAATCATTTTAATCAGGCACTGCTTTTAAAAGGTCTTTGTTTGTTGTTTATTTGTGTTATTAATGTAGATGTTATGGTTATTGTTGTCTCTCTGTTTGATCTTTGACCTCTGTGTTTGTCCTCACTGTGTGGAACAACAATAAACCTGCTGGAATATCTGACAGAAACATAAAGAACATATCAAATCAATCCTCAGTTCAGTGTTTGTGGCTGAGATGGAGACATGTGAACCTGGGCTGTGGTTCACGGCTCTCTTCCTGTCACACACACTGTTTGACATCTGTTCATCTGGAGGTTTTTGTACGGGCTGCAGGGATAATGTCTCACTGTGGGGCCATCCTTCCCACAGGAGCAGTAGTTAGGTGGCTGAATGAGTGAGTTTAACTTTCTGGATCTTCAACTCAAAGCCGTTCTGTTTCTTCACAGCTGAGAAATCATCTTTCTGAGGATGATTGTAACCTGAGTAAACTTTACCAGTATGACTTATAATTCTCAGAATCCTTGTGAATGTTTCTGTGTCTCTCTTCTGGTAGCCAGAGTACATAAGGAGAAGGATCATACACAGCTCAGATGTCTCGACAGCTGAATGAAACTTCTCCACCAACTCTCCTGGTCAATGTTAAATCATCCTGAATCAGATCTGCTGCCATGGCAACCAGCGCTGTTATAAAAACCAGACAGGTAGATGAAGGTGAGCGTGACGGTGTTTGTTAAAGGTTGAGTTTGCCGGCTCCTGATTGGCTGGAAACACTCACCTGAACACAGACAGCACAGAGCAGCAGCTGGGAGGAAAAGCATTTGTGCCGGCGGTGTCTCCTGGTGAACCTGCGGAGAAGCTGAGGCCAAACAAGGACGAGCTGTGAGATGAGACGAACGTGTTTGTGACGGCTGCTCACACCTCCCATCAGCCCCTGCTGCACACGAGCTGCTGTCTGACAACACGCCTTTTACACAGCACACATTTTCACTTCCTACTAAAGTAACGAAGGCCGGATGTGAAAGAAGTCACATGTTGTTCTGAAGTAAAAGCATTGATTCCAGAGTGTCTAAATATTCTGTAAAGTAAAGTAAAAGGTCTTGATTTCCACATTTCTGGAAGTTTTTAACTTCCTTTGATGCGTCGCAGCTTTTGTGAAAGAAATGAAAACATATTACAAAGTACAAAATCTCCATTAGTATTTATTCCTTCTAGTTTCTATAAATTCTGTTAATTCAAAATAAAAAATAAACAGCAGCTTATGTGCTGAATTAATTCACTGAAGTTTATTTATAAAGCACTTTTAAAAACACGCAGAGTCGACCAACGTGATGATAAACATCATAAACAAAGTAAATAATATAACATAAACATAAAAAGCAGTAGAAATAACAGAACAATATTATCCCAAACACAAATAAATAAGAAAAGTGGAAAGTAATGAAAGAAGTGAAACATAAACCTCAACGACACTCAAAGGCCTGAGAAAACACGTGAGTCTGAAGTTTATCTTTAACGTGTCGACAGAGGGGGAATGCTTTCTGAAATGTTTCCTCTAATCTCCTTTAAATGGAAAAACATCATCAAACCAAAGCAGACAAATGTCCGTGTGTTCCTTTAAGAAGCTTCAGGAACAGTTCGGACACACTTAACATTATTTAAGGGATATGTATTTGTGCTGTTTGCTGCTGGTGCTGACATTAAACATCACAGAGAAACAGCACCACCCTGTGGTCAGTCACAGGAAGTGCAGGGGATCATAGAAGGTGCTGGTGACGGTCACCATGACGACATGATGATGCTCTCAGCTCTTATTTTTACAGGCTCAAGAAACCCCACAGTGACATCTAGTGGATAAAACACACACAGCAGTACATGAGAAGTATTACTGGCATTAATGTTGTTACTTCTTCTTCTACTGCAACACAATACAGTCAATTCTACTTTTACAGATGTGAGCACCCTACTTCTACCAGCTGTGATAGAAACCTGAGGTTCTCAGACACTGAACCCTTTTGTCTCTTCCTCAATCAAATAACTATTATCGTGTGACAGAACTTTGTCGGTGCTTCTTTATCTCCTTCTAAGCATTACAAAGTATACAAATGTCAGGTAGTGGGTTGAGGTGAAGCTTATTTTGAAGTATTAACAAATGATTCTTTTCATTATGGATTAATCTGATGATTCATTTCTCCTTTAATACGTGATTGTTGGTTTTTAAAAGTAATGAAACGAGTGATAAATGAACCCAAAGTGACACTTCACAACGTTTGTGTAGTCCAAACCTCAACATACTGAAACGTTAACATTATTAACATTATGCAAAGGAAAAGCATAACTCACCCTCACATACGATATATTGACTGTCTTTTCATGGGCAAACCTACTGGATCTTATGCAATAATAATTACATTTATTCTTATACAAATAACATTCATATTAGTGAAATAATAACATTTATTTACGTACAATAATTGCATTCATATTGGTGCAATAATTACTTTGAATTTAGTGCAATAATTACATTTAGTCTGCTGTAATAATTACAGTAATGTATTTTCGTACAATAATCACATTCATACTATTACATAAATTACATTTATTCTCGTGCAATACTTGTTTTTAATGTAGTGAAATAACTACAGTTACTTTAGTGCATTATAAAATACATTTATTCCCATACAATAACTACATTTTACCTACTATTATTGTAGTGCAATAAATTCTCACTCACTAGTGCAATATTATATATATAATATTATATCATAAAATTAATCTGGTGCAATAATTAAAATGATGCACATTAATAAAATAAAACATTCATACTAATGCAAATATAACATTTATTCTAGTGCAATAAATACTCAAACTATCTCAATAATTACATTGAATATATTTATTTACTTATTGTTTTAGAACCTGTGTTGTTGGCTGTGAATGTTTGTTGTTTTATTGTAGTTGTATTTTTGTGTCTTTTAATTGCATTAATCAAAAGCAGTGCTCCTCATTTCAGGTAGTCTGTACAAGGACAAAGGAGAAGAGAGAGGGAGAGAGAGAGAAAGAGAGAAAAGAGAAGAGAGGAAGAGAGATAAGAGAAGAGAGAGAAGAGATGAGAGAAGAGGAACAGAGAAGAGGAGATAGAAGAGAGGAGAGAGGGGAGAGAGAGAGAACAGAGAAGAGAGAAGAGTAGAGGGAGATAGATATAGAGATATAAGAAGAGAAGAGAGAGAGAGAAGATAGAACAGAAAGGAGAGAGAGAATATATAGATAGGATATATAAAACATATAAATAGTAAGATATATGTAGAGAGATATATATAGAGAGAGATATAATATATAATATATAATATATATATTATATATTATATTATATATTATATATTATATATTATATATTATATATTATATATTATATATTATATATACATTCTGTATTATTTGGGGGCTCTCTGGTTTGCATGGTGCCCATAGATTAAGCGATCTCTGCTGTAACTTAGAGATCTTGTTGGATGTTTTCAGTTTACCTGGTAAAATGCCTCCAAAAGGAGCTCGACAAGAAGGTTTCTGAAACAAGATACAGTCCAAATGATAAAGTAAAGTATGATTTAAATCTCATGAGTACAAAAGTAACTGCATGAATGTCAGCAGTCTGAGTAGCAGCAGCAGAAGTACAAATAAACAGTAAAGTCACATGTCAGTGACTTCCACAGGGACAGCAGGACGGCTCCACCTGAGCAGCGCTTCCATTACTAACAGTTGTCTCTGACATGGACACACTTCATCTCTCATCTGTGACGCGCTGACCTCCAGCTGACTCATCTTCTCCTCTGACCCACAGCAATGTGAAGACAAATGGGGACACCTGTGTGCGTTGGCTGACTTCGCCATCGCCCTCAACGAGAGCATCCAGGAGATCAACAAGCACTCGTTCAACAACTTCGAGCTGAGGATCGGTAAGAGTATCATCATTTCTCATCCTTTATGTCCTTTGACTTTCTTTAAGTCTCTAGAACGTCACTAAATATCAACAAAAAAGAACTTGTTTTATCTAACAAATATTCCAACCCAAACATATTCAGTTTTATAGTGATGTTAAAGACGAAGAATAAAATGTTTTGATAACTGAGCACTACCTTTCTACGATGATGCGTCTCGCTGTTCTCCTCCTCGATGCTCAGAGTCCAACACTAATAGTTGGTATGATATCTTACCAAAGGTTTCCGTTCGTTCTCCTGCGAATGTCCAACAATTTGTCGATTTCTGCTTGTTAAACTGTACTTTTCAAGTTAAACTTCAGTCTCCAGCGGAAGAGATTGTGTTTTGTATGACGACTGCACGTCCCTTGTGAAGTTACAAACAGTGATCACTGTGTGTCTCTGGCAGGTATGGCCCACGGCTCGGTGGTCGCCGGGGTGATCGGGGCCAGGAAGCCTCAGTACGACATCTGGGGAAGACCGTGAACCTGTCCAGCCGGATGGACAGCACGGGGGATCAGCGGCAAGATCAGGTGCCAGAGGACACTTACCTGATCCGAAGGGCTTTGCTTTCGAGTACTGCGGCCGAGATCTACGTGAAGGGCAGCTCAAGCGAGCAGGAGGGGAAGATCCGAACCACACTACCTGCTGAGGGCCGCGTGCCAGCACCAACCCGCTCTCATTGCAGTCGCGCAAAATCACTCGGCCAGCACTCGTTGGCGGGCCGTGGTGCTCGGCCTGGTGCATGTCTCTCACCAGGCCAGAAGCAAAAGGCAACGATCCTTCAATTGAGAACAACACTCGCGGCCATCATGAAGGGCCACCACCCACTACAACGGAGGACGTTGTTAGCGCCCGGCATACCTCCGAGGTGAGGCGGGGGGACATCACACCGAGGCAGCTGAGAAGACCGAGCTGTCCTGAGAAGCAGATTGGTGTTTCAGTTGCACACAGATTCCTCAGAGGCAGAGCGGCTCGACAGGCAGACACCATCCCCGGGGTTGAGTTATATCAGCGTGTGCAGCCTCCCAACTTAGTAACATTAGGACAGAAACGCAGGTGGAAGTTCTTCCGGCGTCATTGCAGCTTTATTATTGAGTACTGAGACCCCAGATGTTGAACCAGTCATGTTTTTACAAGTCACAAGTAAGTCTCAAGTTTCAAGTCCTGCACGAGTCATACGCACGTTTCACACACTGCAACATGTTCTCTGCCTGACCACCCATAGTGTTTCTACACAAACAGAAGTATCTTTGGTAGAAGTTCTCCAGCTGGCGCTCAGTGACGTCGGTACTTCCTGCTTTTCTCCTGCAGCTGATTGATGCTGTCGGTTCAAACTAAGCTGATCTGTGAATCAGTGTCGACTTGCTTGGAATGAAACGGGGACGTTGATTCAGGAGATTAACTGATTCGTGGGACGCTTATAAAAAAACCAGATGTTTTGATCTTCGGGCTTGGAGGAAGGTTTTAGGTATTTCAAGTGAAAAGGCTCAAGTTTAAATAAAGTCACCAGTCGTTGGTGTTAAAGGGTTAAATATGTGCCTCAAGTCTGACTCGAGTCGACAGATCTGCTGAAAGCTACGCCCGGTTTCAGACCGGCCACACTTATCTGTGGTCGCTGACCTCTCAGATCAACATGCATGAGATGGATGCAGCTTCTGATTCGACTGTCGGCGGGATGAATACACTCGTTACTCTCGTTAGGATGAAATGAAATCTATTCAAACCTCTGTCCCTGATGCTCCAACGATGCTTCTCCAAAGATGTGTGTCATGGTTGCTGCAGGTCTATGCAGAGAAGGGTGTCGCAGGCTTGCACAGGTCACATTTCTCTTTCGAATTTCACGTCATTTGCACATTTTGCATCTTTATGTAACCGTTTGAACACCTTCACACCTCAAAGATACGATAAGAGTGTTAATGTGTCTCTGTGACAAACACTGAATGTAAACAGAACGTTGTTTACAAGGGCCACCATCAGTCTTTCATCAAGCTGGAGGATATCAGCAGACAGCTTGCTACCTGCTCATTTCCACTGAGCGTACTCGTGTGAACGTTTATGGAACCGAACCTTCTTCCCCTCAACATCTTGAATGTCATGTCAGGATGAACTCGTGCAGGTTCCTCTGGCTGCTGCCGCTCAGGTTTAACTCAACCAGTGAGATGGTTTCTGCCTCCTGAAGCTGCTCTGCTTGTGACGAATATGTGTCCAACTGAAACTCCACTTTGTTCCTGAAGATGAAGAGGAGGAGGAGGAGGTGTGGTAAGGAGGGAGGGATTGGACAGGACGTCTGCGTTCTGTTTCCACCCCCCCCCCATACTGTTCGATGTTTGTTCGAATGATCCCCTCGGACTGTCTGACTTCCCTCCTGTCGTTTCCACTTCCCCTTTTGATGTCGCCCCCGCCCCGCCCAAAACCCAGAACCCTGTCCCGCTCCGACCTCGCCCGGTGTCCATGTTTCTTTTTTGTATTTCTTTTATATATGAGAAAACAATAAAAGGGGTCTCATTTTTTATACAAGCCGTGTGTCTGGTTGCCTTTATTCTGTCACATCTGCAGAGAAGCTTTTCTTGAAGTCAACTTTGACCTTTTCATTTCTGACAAACTGCAAATTCATTCCTAAATATTATTTATAGTCTTCTACCATCTTTCTCACATACAACATATTTGGGGATGAAGATATTAAGATGTTCCCAAGTCACAAATCTGCTTCACTATTAAATATAATCCAGCACATAAACGTACAGCTGTGTTAAAATAGAATAAAATAACAAAAATAAGACGAAAAAGTAACATAAATAAATAAAGCACATACAATATAGCTCTACTGATTTAAGTGTATGATACTAACTAACAGATCTTCAGGCCGGCTGCAGGAATATCAGCTGCTGCAAAGACGGGAGACAAAAAGATGTTCAGGCGACAAAACAACAACATCCGAACACTTCACACGACATGAACGCTGATCCCTTCTTATATGACATCATAGGAAACAAACCTGAATTATAAAACTCACCGGGCTGTTGAACTTTCACTTGTTTCTCAATTTGATGCAGAAAAGAAACAAACTGCTAAACAATAATTGTGTTAATTGAGCACTGAAGACGTTTCTGTTTCTTTTGTTCATTTGCACTTTGCATGAAGCTCTTTGAAGCGTGCGGGGGGAAACCTGACGGGGCTTAAAGCACCATCAGGTGACAGATGGTTGGTGTGTAAGAGAAGACTAACACGCTCTAAGAGAAGTTCTTATTAATGCACCGGGCAGAAGCTTGTCACGCAGGAAAACAACTGTTATTGGGAGACAAAGTGTGAAACATGTGAAAGTGAATGTTTCACAGGAGCAGCGAGACGTCAGCAGGCTGTCAGGTGAACATCAGGCGTTTACAACCAAGTCATCGGACAAGACGTGTAGACGACACATGCGAACACTACAAGGGGAATAAAAAGAATGAAAACACATTGAAAAGGCCTCATGTCTGAAATACAAATGTGCGACTAACATGTGAAACCTGAACTTCATCCTTCACACCAAATACTGAAAGTATTAAAGTTATAATGTTCTGTGCTTTTTGTTTCATTGTCGTGTGTTTCATCTTTGTTTCTCTCGGCCCTGTTGTTTGCATTAAATAACTTCTTTGCCGTTGTAGTTTTTTATATTGAATTGTTTTATTTCCCCTCGTTTGTTTGAGGTTTCCTTCGTCTGCTGACATGTGATCCCGTGTTTCTGTGCAAACTGATTCATCAGCACAAAACAATCAGACGAAGAAGCTGAAGGAATCTGCAGAGAAAAAGGTTTCTTCACTCAACGGATACATTCAGTGTTTAGTCTAAAACAAGAAGCAGGTTGTTGGTCTGGAAGTATCTGCAGCGATACATGATCCATAACCAGCAGAGGAACAAGTTGCAACGTGTACAGACGTCCACTAGATGGCGAGAGATGCTCAGTGAGGCTCCTGCAGTCAGACTCAGCAGATCATCTGAACCTTCTGTAGCTGCAGGAATATGTCATCCCTTCTCTTGTGCTGTGACCTCTGACCTCTGCTGACCGAAGGACTGAGAACATCGGTATTAAATATCTTTATGACAAAAGGACAGCAGTATTCAGAATCAGCTGTATTGGTGTGAGCACATACAAGGAAGTGGACTTGCACAGACAAAGCTGAACGAGGTAAACATGAACAGTGACTGCTGCGTACAGATATTAAAAAGTATATATACAAAACAAATGCAAAGGGTGCTGGAATAAATATGTAATTGTTTATGTAAAAATATATCATTTACGTCCTGAGAACACGTCAGAGACATGTGTTCTGAAAGGCCACAGGAAGAAAACACATGTTGCAAAGCGACTTAATCCCACGAGAGGCTTTGCGTTTTATAGCGTCACTGTTTTTAAATATATTTTCTTCTTCATGTTTCAACAGTATTATGGTTCAATATTGTTTCTACATGATGCATACTTTACGTTTTCTGTTCAGGTGTGTGGTCGGTTAGATTTATTAACATCACGTCTGTTTTCTAATGAATTGTGGGTATTTCAATCAGTGAGTGTGGAGACGTCGCTCTAACAGTCTGCAGAGTCACACGAGGCCCCGTACAGACTCCATGAAATGTGGATTTGGTCACTTAATGAGCGTGTTTGTCTGCAAAGTATTCAAGTGCGGTGAAGCCCCCCGCACGCTCTCCCCACTCAGATCTCCTCTGTTTGCGTGGAGGTGTTGGCTCATCAACACCACGTGTAAACTGTAAAGTGCACCATTGATGGCTAAAGTCCCAATAAAGTCTGTGGACGTGACCCTCCGGGTGGGTCTGCAGTTTTGGTCTCTGGGCTCAGTTCTTCTTTGTGTGGGTGGAGGGCTCAGTGGAATAAGGAGAAAAGGTCCAACAGCTACAGAGAGGGAGAGGAGTTCATGAGTGTGCACAGCAGCAGATATGAATCTGTTCTCAGTGTTTATTAGGACTCATAAAAAACAGTTGACAGCGAATCAACAGTTCCTTCCTGCAGCCGTGTGGGTTTCCGCTATGCAGCCTTTCTCACATTAATAGCACAATGACAGTTACAACCTCTGGTTAAAGAATCATTCCAGAAGCTTCAGTTTGAGTTCAGTCTCAGCTTTGATCTGTTCTTAAATTGTGAGAGAAACAGCTCGAATCCTGAAGTCACAGCTGAGAGGCTGAAATAATAATAACACATTCAGTACAGACAGTAAAGGCACTAAAAAATAAAACAAGTGTAATAATAATAACTTTATTTGTATAGCACCGTTCATACAAGGAAACATAACAATTAGTACAAGATTAGACAGAATAAGAGCATTTACAGTACAATATTCACAGTGTTGATGTAATGAGTCTGAAGCACCATTATAAAAATAGCAGAATTAAAATAGTATAAAATAACATTGGAGTATTGTGCCTAGCTTTCCGTATCTGTGCAGTAGTTAATGACCCTCCTGTCAGAAAATCACATTCATACACCATTCTTGTAAATGTTTTAAACTATTAGGGCCATATTTTGAAAGCATGAGATCAACAATGGGCCCCTGTGGCCCTTCAATTGGTTTAACCACATCCTTGCTACCCATTCCTGGTAGTCTTTGTCAAACTCTTTATTGACCCTTGTATTTACTTTTACAGTGTCGAACTCCTCTTTATTGACCTTTTAACATATAAAACACAGACGTCTCCGTGAGTTCCAAATTCTTTTGGCAGAATTTTGGTTAAAGCCCGCTTCATAAACAACCCCTGTTTGTTGAGTTTTATGAAACCGATCGGTTAAACACAGTTTTTCTCCAATATATTCTTTAATCTTTCACTTTTCCACTAATTGTGTAAAGAACATGTAACACATTTATCAGAGAAACTTCCTCTTGTTCCGTGGTAACATCGTCTGTTTGATCTCAAGTTTTTCAAAAATACACACTCTGAAAATGTATCCTAGTTACCTTTACACATTCAATGTTACCAGTACATAATTCACCATTAAAAGGCTAAGATAAAAGATATGAGATATAAAATATCACTATTAAATGCTAAAGTAAAGAGATATAAATATCACTATTAAAAGGCTAAAGTAAAGAGATATAAAATATCACTATTAAAAGGCTAAAGTAAAGAGATATAAAATATCACTATTAAAAGGCTAAAGTAAAGGATATAAAATATCACTATTAAAAGGCTAAAGAAAAGAGATATGTTTTTACTTTTGAAGATATTGAGCGAGCTTGCCTCCCTAATATCTGCAGGTAAAGTGTTCCATAGCTTGGATTGCAAAAATGGCAAAAGGCTGCATCCCCAATTTTCTTTTGGATGTTTCTGGGACATTTAATAAACCAGTAGTAGATGATCGTAATGTTTCTTGGGGGCACATAGTTTATTAGAGAGTTGGCAGTGTAACTTGGTGCGGTTCCATTTAGTGCTTTGTATACAAGGAGGAGGACCTTAAAGTCAATTCTAAAAGTTACTGGAAGCCATACCAAAATAAATTATAAAACTTTAATATCAGCTGAATCACTGTTTTTAAAACACAAACAACCATGTGTCACAATACAAAACCACATAAACATCCAATGTATATGAAAGAATAAAGCAAAGAAATTATTTTATTTTAAGAACAAAAGTACACACATATATTTTCCAGTGTTTCTCATATTTTCCACTTTAATCACAATGAATTATAAATGTTCCTATTACATATAATAATGTAATATATCATAATTGTGCTGTATATTATAATACATTACATCATAAGTAAATATTTGAATCACTCTCTTGTCTTTGTTTGTCTATTATCAGTTTCTCTTTTTGCAACTGAAGAAACAACAATTGTTAAATTGTGTTCTGAAATCTTCCATCCTCTCATAAATGTCTTCTCTCTATAAAATAATATTCCAGAGAAGTTTAAATGTCTGCCCTCAAAGTGTTTAAAATTACCACCAGAGGATTTTAAGCGCTGACTCCTCGACCACAATATTTAAACATGTCGTAGTGTGTTATCATCGATCAGAGCGACAGAACACAAACCGCGGAGATAAACACGTCTTCTTGTTGTTTCACCCCCTCAAGAAAACATCAGCAGAACTAGAGCGTCCATGTTATCACCTCAACAGAACACAACATCGTGTGGTTCTGACTTTGTGTTACATAAACATGAATCTTTATGTATAATCAGTAACTGTATCAGTCCCGTTCATCTCGATGAAGCTGTAATAGTGAAACGCTGTTTTATTGTTGTAGAATAAATAAACATGCTCATTATTTCACACCAACGTTCAGACTTCAGCCCGACTGAGCGAGTCGCTGTGTTTTCATCTTATAGCAGTTGTAGCTTCAGAGCAGCTGCTGTTTGTTCATGTGTGGAAACAACAGTGTCATCAGCGTAGAGCTTTACATCCACACTGACACAGTTATAAAAGGGGGTCAGCACTGAACCTGGTGAAACAGACACACACACCGACTGTATATAATATCTGTGTGGATATATTTACTTATCTTGTCCTTGTTTAGCTGAATGTTTATATAGTAATAATAAGTATATTCAGAGCTACTTACAACCACACACAGATTACTTGTAGGCGTCACCATATATGGCCAACGAAGTGGATTCTGTTTCTCATTATTTGCTTTGAAGCCAAACTGAAATCCATAATACAGACACACAAACACTGTGATTTTTAGCTTTATTGAGCATTTGACAAACCTGCCGCACAGTAAGAATATGAAAGATACTAAACACAATAAAACATCTACCAGCTAACGATTCATCTTTCTATAAGTCTACAAGTCACAAGTAAAGGTGGAAATAAACACATAAACACAGAATGTATACGTAGTAAACTGCAAATATATATGTGTATATGTACTTATAGTTTTAGGATGACGGTAACCTGCATAACAAGATACATTTTACAAACCAACCACAACACGTCATAACTGATATTAGAGAATACTGATCACAGAGAGAAAAGAGATTGATGGGATGTGATGGAGAGAAAAGGCGATCAGAAAACAGTCAGTCAGCATGTGAGCAGTTGGTGGACGCTCCCTTGTTCCTGAGGATCATCAGCAGAGAGAGTCCACAGCAGTACACCAGACTCTTCACTATCAGCACTGTGTACAGCAGGCAGAGCAGCCTCACCCTGCACTGAGACTGGAAGGACACTGACACACACACAACACACAGACACACAAACAACACACACACACACACACACACACACACACACACACACACACACACACACACACACACACATACACACACAGATTTTATCAGTGTAATGTTTCCCGACGGGACGACCAGCTTCACATGGAGACAGGGGTCGTCTACAGTTTCAGTGAAAGCTCAAAGGTCCTTATTAAATACAACAAGTCAGCGCCCCACCAAGCTTTGCAACAAGCCAGTCGCCACAATTTATTTTTAGCATTTTACGTTTGTGCAAAACACGGATACGTTGAAGGCGAACGTCTGTGAAGCAAAATCACGTTTCATAAATACGTTTCATATCAGCCTCGTCTCACGCTTGTCGAAACGTCGACATTCAACGTATCCGTGTTTTGCACAAACGTACAATGTGGACATTTCTTCCAGCCGACTGGGTTGCTTCCTGGGTCTGTAGACAGGACAGTGACTCTCAAGGTGGACGTTGAAAATGAAAGCTGCACTGAGAAAGGAAACATTGGCATTGAAGGAGAGGCAGCAGGTGATCTTACAGTCAGCTTGCTGCAGTGCTGGCAGGTCTGCTGGCTCTCTCTCTGGAGGACAGGAGGCTGCTGGAGCTGGAACCTCTGAAACAGAAAAGCAGTGAAATGTTTGGAGTGAGATGTCTGTCCTCTGCTCCTCTGCTCTCTTTGACAGCGTCTCCACATGAAGCTGAATCCCTGCTGAACACAGTCCACCAAGCCTTCATCACCTTGTTCTGCTTGGGCCTCCACTGTGCCCCCTCGTGCCGGACGTAGCAACGGTATTTATATGTGCTGTTCTCTTGCTGGTGGATCAGCAGGATGCCAGGCGGTGCGTCCCGACTCTCTGAGCTCCAGCTGCTCTCCCTCAGCAGGGGGCAGCTCCTCCAGAGGACCGTCCTCCTTTTCGTCTTCTCCAGGAGAACTGGACCAGAGGAGGGAACATGGCTGAGGCCAGACACAGCAGGGAGCTCTTCCCCTCCAGGTGGGCTCTGGATGCTGCTGGGTACACGCTCACCACGGGCTTCACTACCTGCTCATCTGAAGTTTGACACACATTCACACAGTCAACAGCAGCTTCCAGCACTGCACTGCATTCAGTGTGATCCTGGAAACTACATGGACTGTGATCACTAAAGTCCTCATCAATACAGCACAAAGTTCAGTCCATACACTGTGTTCACCTGCTGATCAGACACACTGAGCGTCATCACGGGTCTACTACAACAGCTGCTTCTACAACTCTTTACTTTAGTACAAAGTTCATTCACTACAATGTCCCATTCATTATTATTATTAATATAATGTATATAAGATAATGATGATCATGATAAGTATCTTCATACAGTGGAAAACTTGTTTAATATTAAAGTTAATAAACATTATTATAAATTACATATTTACCTTCACATAAAATAAAATGTACGATTTAATGATTACAATATAAATATAACATATTATTTATTTATCAACATATTATTAAGTTTAACCACTAAAACAACAAATCAATATATTAATCATTTCATAACTTGTTTGATAAGAATTTAACTTTTACGCACAATTACAAAGATATGTTTGGAAATAATATCAAATGTGACTTCCATGTAAAATAATATAAAAAGTTACGACTTTATTTATCACTGACGGGAACTTCACATATAATTTAATACAAAGTGATATAATATAATATATAATGATACTTACATAGAATGGATATTATATTCTATATTCTATATATATATAATATATTTATAATAAATACATATTTATATTCTGATTAATACAATAGTTATTCAATGGTTACAACATTTACAACATATTATATATTTAACATATATTACATATATAACATATATACTTAATGCTAACCATTAAAAACACTAATAAATAATTAATAATTGCAAAACTTTTTTTAATAACAATATTTCACTTTTATACACAACTACAAAAAATGTTGAGAAATATCAAATCAAAAATGAATTTAGACTGCTATTGATCCCTGAGAGGAAATGAACATATAATATCAAACTAAATATTATAATATAATTAAATGTGATGCATAATATTTACCACAAAACATATTTACTGTTGTATATGTCTGGTATATGTATTTTAAATTAGATTAAGGGTCATTTACTATTTATATTTATATTTATATTATCTGTTTGGGACATTATATATCACCCTATATCATATAGAAGTATAGAAATTAGTTCTCATAAATATATATAGTTATTGTAATATGAAATTGTTTCCCTGTATTAGAGTTCATATAAATATAATATTAAGTTAAATATTTACCTTCACATAAAATACAGATTATATTCATAAGGTTACTTTAATAATTATTCATTATTAATATGTAAAACATGTTATATTTACCATCATATACTTTACTCAAACAGGGACCACAGAAATTAAATGTCAATAATGTCATTACTTTTAACTTCTATAAACAATTACAATGAGATGTGAATATTTAAAATGTGAAAAAAACTCCAAACAATATAATAGAAGATAGAAAATAAGAGAAGATAGAGAATAATAGAAGAGAAGAAGAAAGAGATAAGAAGATAGAATACAAAATATAATATAAATAATATAAGATAATATAATATAAAATAAAATAATATAATATAATACAATAAATATAATTTAATATAATATAATATAATTTAATGAATGATTATAATTAAAATGTATTTGTATCTGATACATAATATTTACCACCACATACTTTCCAAAAATATATTTATTGTTATATTTAAATAATCTTTTACACAATATTTATATCTATACTTAAAGTTTGTTAAGATATAAATAAGAGTGTGTGCCATTTTATATAATCTTATATCATATTTAAATTAGTAAGCATGATTTCTATTTATTGTAATATCATGTTCAGTATCTGTAAAAGTTATAAAGTTAATTTAACCATTAATTAAAAATAAAAGTTATTATTTAATACATTTTTTAAAGTTACATACATTGTTTTAAAAACAGATTTTCCATCTATTAGATTAAGTTTACTAACATATTGTATCTTGTAGATACAGAAACAAGCTATACTGTGTATTTAAAACATTACAAATATCACACTTTTTCTATATAAATGAGTTTAATCTGCAGAATAAAGAATAACTTGAGTTCAGTGAGATTTAAACATATTTGCAGGAAGTTTGAACCTTTTTTATGTAACAACAGCTGCACGGCTGCAAGAATTCTACTAATGATAAAAAGTAACATGTGAAGCCTGAAGCAGCACAAACTCATCCAAACACATGTTCAACGTGTTAAATAAAGTGAAGGAAGATGAAAGTTTATTCTTACCTGTTACATACAGTTTAGTTCCAGAGCCAAAGATCCTCCTCACCCCCCCGTCAACACAGTGAAACAGAGTGATACAAAAACCTGTCTGCTGTTGAACGTGTCAGCTGAGGTGAACGAGTCCAAATGATTCACCAGGATCATGTTTCAGCTCATGTGTTTCTCTAATGTTCATATTAACACGTCTCTTCTGTTATTGTCCTTTTAGACACAGAGCGTCTGCGTGGAGCGTTGCTTCACACGTTCCTGCTCCTCAGAGGATAAATCCTGCTGACTTTGGGAAGTTTCTATCTGGCTCCATCATCAGCTCACATCTTTAAATTGTCCATTTGATTTAGGACGTGTGTGTGAAATGACAGGACGCTTGTCCACATGGTGTGTGTGGTAGTTTGTATTAGAAGCAGAAAGAGTTCCTGTGAGAGTGTTTGGATGTTTTAAAGGGTTGGACTTTGATTTCATTACACTTTGTTTTAAACACTTCAAACATCTCGTGCATCAATATTGTGTCACATTCGGCCATGAGACATTTCTCTGTTGATCAGCAGCTGGACATAAACATTAGGATTCATCCTCTGGGGACCATGAACATCCACTGGACATGTGATAGAAGTCAGGCAGGTATCTTGTTCTGGATCTCAGTGTTGGTTGGATGGAAAGACTGAGCCAAAGGTCCCACTGCTCACAGAGAAACTTCATTCAATCCAAATACGTTTAGCAAATCTGTGTTGAGGGGGAACTGTCCTAAAACCTGGAGTCCACTTTATTATTGACTGAAGGGAAATGATCTGCTGACATGTGATGTTAGAAATGTGTCTGCAAAGCTTTTATTGTGAAGGACACAGGAAGTGTTTGCATGAAGAGCAGATCAGCCTTGTGAGGAGGAACGGACTTTATTCCTGCAGCAGGTCGAAGAAGACGATTTTTAATCTTCATCAAAATGTTTTTGTTTGTCATTTTTATCATTTTAATCAGGCACTGCTTTTAAAAAGGTCTTTGTTTGTTGTTTATTTGTGTTATTAATGTAGATGTTATGGTTATTGTTGTCTCTCTGTTTGATCTTTGACCTCTGTGTTTGTCCTCACTGTGTGGAACAACAATAAACCTGCTGGAATATCTGACAGAAACATAAAGAACATATCAAATCAATCCTCAGTTCAGTGTTTGTGGCTGAGATGGAGACATGTGAACCTGGGCTGTGGTTCACGGCTCTCTTCCTGTCAACCACACTGTTTGACATCTGTTCATCTGGAGGTTTTTGTACGGGCTGCAGGGATAATGTCTCACTGTGGGGGCCATCCTTCCACAGAGCAGTAGTAGGTGGCTGAATGAGTGAGTTTAACTTTCTGGATCTTCAACTCAAAGACGTTCTGTTTCTTCACAGCTGAGAAATCATCTTTCTGAGGATGATTGTAACGTGAGTTAACTTCACCAGTAGACTTAATAATTCTCAGAATCACTGTGAATGTTTCTGTGTCTCTCTTCTGGTACCAGTCTACATAAGGCCGATCACACAGCTCAGAGTCTCGACAGCTGAATGAAACTTCTCCACCAACTCTCCTGGTCAATGTTAAATCATCCTGAATCAGATCTGCTGCCATGGCAACCAGCGCTGTATAAAAACCAGACAGGTAGATGAAGGTGAGCGTGACGGTGTTTGTTAAAGGTTGAGTTTGCCGGCTCCTGATTGGCTGGAAACACTCACCTGAACACAGACAGCACAGAGCAGCAGCTGGGAGGAAAAGCATTTTGTGCCGCGGTGTCTCCTGGTGAACCTGCGGAGAAGCTGAGGCCAAACAAGGACGAGCTGTGAGATGAGACGACGTGTTTGTGACGGCTGCTCACACCTCCCATCAGCCCCTGCTGCACACAAGCTGCTGTCTGACAACACCCTTTTACACAGCACACATTTTCACTTCCTACTAAAGTAACGACGGCCGGATGTGAAAGAAGTCACATGTTGTTCTGAAGTAAAAGCATTGATTCCAGAGTGTCTAAATATTCTGTTACAAGTAAAAGGTCATGTTCTGATCAATAAAGTTTATCTTGATTCATAATATTACTCTTTGTTTACATTATAGTGGCGCCAGGAACACACGCTAAGTGTAGTATTGTGTTCTTCAGGCCTGTGGCATGTCAACATGTCTTCTGGATAATTCTCTTATAAAAACGTGTAAATAATTTAAATCCAGTCTGATTTCTTTCTTTTGTATATTTTGGTTTAATAAGTATTTTAAACAGTTTGGAGCTGGAATACAATCTGAAGGTTTTAGTTTTGTTACATGTGAGTTTTATTTTTACTGAAGCACTTTTTAACTTCCTTTGATGCGTCGCAGCTTTTGTGAAATAAATACAAACATATTACAAAGTACAAAATCTCCATTAGTATTTATTCCTTCTAGTTTCTATAAATTCTGTGAATTCAAAATAAAAAATAAACAGCAGCTTATGTGCTGAATTAATTCACTGAAGTTTATTTATAAAGCACTTTTAAAAACACGCAGAGTTGACCAACGTGATAATAAACATCATAAACAAAGTAAAATAATATAACATAAACAAAAAAGCAGTAGAAATAACAGAACAATATTATCCCAAACACAAATAAATAAGAAAAGTGGAAAGTAATGAAAGAAGTGAAACATAAACCTCGACGACACTCAAAGGCCTGAGAAAACACGTGAGTCTGAAGTTTATCTTTAACGTGTCGACAGAGGGGGAATGCTTTCTGAAATGTTTCCTCTAATCTCCTTTAAATGGAAAAACATCATCAAACCAAAGCAGACAAATGTCCGTGTGTTCCTTTAAGAAGCTTCAGGAACAGTTCGGACACACTTAACATTATTTAAGGGATATGTATTTGTGCTGTTTGCTGCTGGTGCTGACATTAAACATCACAGAGAAACAGCACCACCCTGTGGTCAGTCACAGGAAGTGCAGGGGATCATAGAAGGTGCTGGTGATGGTCACCATGACGACATGATGATGCTCTCAGCTCTTATTTTACAGGCTCAAAGAAACCCCACAGTGACATCTAGTGGATAAAACACACACAGCAGTACATGAGAAGTATTACTGGCATTAATGTTGTTACTTCTTCTTCTACTGCAACACAATACAGTCAATTCTACTATTACAGATGTGAGCACCTACTTCTACCAGCTGTGTGATAGAACCTGAGGTTCTCAGACACTGAACCTTTTGTCTCTCTTCAACCTGCTGGGAC
>NC_041371.1:2859146-2890596 GCF_900634415.1 Cottoperca gobio | reverse complement strand
GCACACAAGGACCAAGCTACTGTAAGAAACATCCACCGGACCAAGCTAGTAAGAGTAGTGATGCCAGTAGTGCTACGTCAGTGAGAGATCCCCGCTCTGTCTGATCGGGTTGTACTGCCTATAGAAGAGCTGCAACACAATGTTTGGTGAGAACATGGAGGCTACTTGAATTCCAAGTATGTGGAAAGCGTGTGTGTGGTTTACATGGGCACTGGTTAAATGGGGCCGCTCCCCCATTTAATGCCAGCATGCAGCTGTGAGACTATTTTAACTCGTAGCACAGCTGGAGCGCTCACAGGCCTCCGACCACAGCCTCAGCAGCTGTCACGACGCATTACACTGCCTCAGCGTTGGAGAGTACGAGCACTTGTTCATTGTGGTTTACACGAAAGGTAACAAAGGAAATGTGCAATCACACTAGTGGGAAGAGATAATAAATCTTTCTTTACTTTTTTAGACATTTAGCGGGTGTTCTGGCTCAGAGCTACTACCCACAATCCAACAGTGAAATGTGCTTCAGTTTACAATACAAGCAACAGTTGTGAAGCAGCGAGGTCAAAGGTCAAAACTACCTTTGCCAGTGATTGTTTTTACTAGAGAGGTGACGGAGAAGTGCTGCAGATGCACTTCTACAACTGCATCTCAATTGCTTAATATATGATATATGCAAACTCCACTTTGGAAGACCAAAGTTGCGGCTAAATCTCCAGAAATGTACTTAAATAGTTTTTAAGTCAAGGATTTCACACTCACCATGTAAAGTATTTGGAATATAAATCACCTTATACCTTGAGTACAACCAAGTGTAGTATCATGGCTCTTTGGACAATTAAAATATGTCAAGATTAATAATGCATGTGATATGCAAAGTGATTTAGATTATATTCGTCATATGCTTAAATGACCAGCATGTTTCCCAGTTCTTGCAATGTGTTACATGTACGCCCCCATATACCTTATGTTACTTACCGAAATAAATATGCAATGCAACAGCAACTATGAAAGCATGTTTGCTTTTTTAATCTGTGAGGTTTAATAATTTAAATAATTTAATAATAATAATTTTATAATATATATAATTTTATATACATATATATGTATATACATATATATATATATTATATATGTATATATATAATGTATATATATATATATATATAAATTACATATATATTTTATATATATATAATGTATATATATTTTTAAATATATAATGTATATATACATATATATTATATATGTATATATGTGCTGTGCTATGTACATGTGTGACAATAAAAAGTTGATTTGATTTGAATCGTCTTCCATTTCCATAAATAAAAGTAAAAAGTAAAACTAGAAAGTGCAACAATGTCCCCATAAAAAATGAAAAGCACTTACTGACTACT
Organism: Cottoperca gobio; assembly: GCF_900634415.1. Taxonomy (NCBI): domain Eukaryota; kingdom Metazoa; phylum Chordata; class Actinopteri; order Perciformes; family Bovichtidae; genus Cottoperca; species Cottoperca gobio. The sequence continues at coordinate 2,889,208 of NC_041371.1, read as the reverse complement.
CCCAGTAACGTTCTTATATATCATACAGAGTGTGTAATACATGTAAATATAAGTATTTGTGTCGATCATTTATGAATCATTAGTGACTTCTGTGCCCAGTTGCTCCTCTGATCTGAACCTCTTTGGCACAAACTTCTTTCAAAGAGACATTTTGATGTCAGGTCAATGCTTCCTCACGTCTGCTTTGTGCAGACGCATTACAGTAATAACTTTATGATTTTAGGTGGGCATTCAAGTATGCAAAGAAGGTTAGAGCAGCCTCTGACACATTTTAAACCCCAACATGTCTGAAAGGACTGTGAAATTTGACAAATTAGTCCAGCATTAAGCTGCAAAGGGCACAACGGATGCTCAAATGCCTCTTTGATGGTATTAACAGCATGTAATTGTGTTACGCGTTCATCCCAGGCTAATTTTGTGCTAAAGAGCTGTCTGGTTCAGGTCATATGGTTCCCTGCTGTCAGGCCTTTGTGCCCCCCGAGGGTCACCCTTCTGCTGCTGGTGCTCGACCATCTGGAGCCTCTGTCCTCTGACCGCAGGACACAGGAGGATGAGGAGGATGAGGAGGAAGGACCAAAGGGTAAACAGGGGCGAGGGGGACACGGGCCAAAACAACGGATGTAAATTCTCTCCATTCTTTAGACGAACGCGACAGAGTTTTACTAAATGATGGACAGAAAAAATGTCCTCTGGGAAAATTGAAATATTGCAAAACAAGAGGAATACAAAAGAAACGATTTTACGACACTGTTATAAGATGCTGTAGAACAAATGAGAGGAGAGTAACATGACAAGGAGAAATAAGAAACAATATGGAAAGTTACACATCATTAGTTTTTCTTCATTACGAGACAGTGTGGAGATTTCTGTTACAAACACCTAATACAATCTATGCACATGAACACAGCCCCATTCACTTACTGCTGAATTAGGGAATGTTGTCGTCACCCTGTCAGAGGTCCAGGCAGGGACTTGGCCGTGCAGAGCAGGCCTCTTTGATAACAGCAGGGGCAGTGTTAGAACAGTACGCACTCTCCTGGCATGGAGGGGGACAGATGGTGGCTCTGGGGTCAGATCTAAATAAAGAAATTCAGCAAGTGCTACTGTACACACCTTTATAGCAGATAGAAATAACACATTTTGGAATATATAGATGTTTGTATTGAGGTTAATGCATGCTTTTGGGAGCTTTACATTTACTAATTCTTTATTTAAAGCCTCTATGAAACTAATCTTGCCTTGTCTACCTAAGTGTAAAAGACCCAGTATTCTTCTATTGTTTGTGGAATTGGAACATTTCCTATACGGGTCTGGTGTTCGTTATTCACTTTGCACTCTTTAATGTTTACTGCTGATGTCATGGAGACAGAGATTTAGACGTATCTCACATTTACACTTAATACTTAATGAAAATGCTTAAAATAAAGGATAAATTGATCCTGTTGCTTGTCTGTGTTTTAAAGTGCTTTTTCCTGCCAGTAGATGGCACCATTAGTCTGGTCTGTAAACACGTGAGTCACCATAGCTGAATACATACACTGAACACCAACATGAAGTCCAACATTGCTTTGAAATGTGCTAAATGTATATTATCGACAACTTGAATTTCGCTGTTGAAACTGACTCTGTTCTTGTATTTACTACATATCTTTAAATGTATAGCCATGTTGTAAGACAGTTAGGCTATTTAACGTAGGCTAATATAATGTAACATTCATATCTATATGTTCTCTTCCTACAGTAAACTATATCCTTACTTTCTTATACCCAAAAACACACTTTGCACTTGAGTTTAACTTTATTTACGCCCACTCCATATCCATGTAAACAATGTGTTTTTGGTCCAAAGCAAATATGAGAACATGAAGAAGCAGTACAATGAATAAAAATGTTCTCAGTCGCCTCCGCTGCGGCAGCAGTTCCTTTTGTTGAAGTTTACAGAGCTGCATCCAGCTACATGGAGTAGATGGAAGTCGGATGTTGTCTCTTCAAAATAAAATACTTCTCATGCGATCAATAGCAATGCTTCACATCCCTCTTTGATATACTTTGGTTGTATCTTAATTGTGGTAATACAATGATACACAGTGTAAGTGTTATAATGACAACAAGTTATAGTAGCCATGTGACAGGTGTGTCATGTGACCATGGGACAGGTGTGTCATGTGACAGTTGTGTCATGTGACCATATGTGACAGTTGTGTCATGTGACCATGTGTGACAGTTGTGTCATGTGACCATGTGTGACAGGTGTGTCATGTGACCATGTGTGACAGGTGTGTCATGTGACCATGTGTGACAGGTGTGCCATGTGACCATGTATGACAGGTGTGTCATGTGACCATATGTGACAGTTGTGTCATGTGACCATATGTGTCAGTTGTGTCATGTGACAGTTGTGTCATGTGACCATATGTGACAGTTGTGTCATGTGACCATGGGACAGGTGTGTCATGTGACAGTTGTGTCATGTGACCATATGTGACAGTTGTGTCATGTGACCATGTGTGACAGTTGTGTCATGTGACCATGTGTGACAGGTGTGTCATGTGTGACAGGTGTGTCATGTGACCATGTGTGACAGGTGTGTCATGTGTGACAGGTGTGTCATGTGACCATGTGTGACAGGTGTGTCATGTGACCATGTGTGACAGGTGTGCCATGTGACCATGTATGACAGGTGTGTATGTGACCATATGTGACAGTTGTGTCATGTGACCATATGTGACAGTTGTGTCATGTGACAGTTGTGTCATGTGACCATATGTGACAGTTGTGTCATGTGACCATGTAACAGGTGTGTCATGTGACAGGTTTGTCATGTCATGTTATATGACAGGTGTGTCATGTGACCATGTGTGTCATGTGACCATGTGTGTCATGTGACAGTTGTATCATGTGACCATGTAACAGGTGTGTCATGTGACAGGTTTGTCATGTGACCATGTGACAGGTGTGTCATGTGACCATGTGTGTCATGTGACCATGTGACAATTGTGTCATGTGACCATGTGACAGGTGTGTCATGTGACAGGTGTGTCATGTGACCATGTGTGTCATGTGACCAGGTGTGTCATGTGACCATGTGTGTCATGTGACAGGGGTGTCATGTGACCATGTGACCATGTGACCATGTGACAGGTGTGTCATGTGACCATGTGACAGGTGTGTCATGTGACAGGTGTGTCATGTGACCATGTGTGTCATGTGACAGGTTTGTCATGTGACCATGTGTGTCATGTGACAGAGGTGTCATGTGACCATGTGACAGGTGTGTCATGTGACCATGTGTGTCATGTGCCCATGTGTGTCATGTGACAGGTGTGTCATGTGACAGGTGTGTCATGTGACCATGTGACAATGTGACATGTGTGTCACGTGACCATGTGTGTCATGTGACCATTGTGACAGGTGTGTCATGTGACAATGTGACAGGTGTGTCATGTGACCATGTGTGTCATGTGACCATTGTGACAGGTGTGTCATGTGACAATGTGACAGGTGTGTCATGTGACCATGTGTGTCATGTGACCATGTGTGACAGGTGTGTCATGTGACTATGTGACAGTTGTGTCATGTGACCAGAGAAATTAGATGGATTGATGGGATTTGAATGACGTCATTGATGTCGCCCGAAGCCTCGCTGCCGAGTGATACCACGTGGGTGTTTCAGATAGTGGCTCAGATCGGTTAAATCACTGCAACTTACCAGTATTACAACACTAATATTACCCCTGCTGCCATTTATTATGACAATAATGGCCGTATTATTATATTAGATGATTTATGATACAATTATTGCTCAAATAATTGATTGACACTGTTACGTTCCCTAATGGTCTAGGAGGGAAGGGAAGTAACAACTAGAAATAAAATAACCCAGGTGAAGAAAGGAAAACGAGGCAACGATGTACGCAGACCATGATCCAGCAGCGCTTGGTTCGGCCCGGGGCGTTAATGGAGGCGTCGTGGGTTAAGGTGAGGTGTGTACATGGGGATATTCACGAGTACCCTGTTGTGACCCTTATAGTATAATTTAAGGGGAAAAGCATAGAGTTAAGGCTGGAGTTAGTACTCGGGAAGGGAAATGTGAGTTGTGTGCGGTGTTCAATGGGAAGACTTTTGTGGTGATATAAATTGAAGTCGGAGCTTGAATGTCGAATCAATCCAGTAAACTTCTAGTTTAAATATAGGTATTTATTAACGTGATATGACCGCATGGAAAGTACACACAGCCATGGACAATTCAGTTTCACCAATACACAGACCACATTGAAGGAGTCTCTCAGCTCCACTGAAATTGTGTTGTTTTACACATGTTACATTTCCCCTAACTCTTTATCGGGGGCGTTGTCCTCTCTTCCGGGTTGGCTGGGGTTATGTCCGGTTGACCCCTTGTAGGCGCATGAGAGTCCACGCCCTTAGCGCAGATGCCTTCATTTGGATTTCTTCAGTCGCCCCTTGAGGACGGGCGTACTTATAACATATTCGCAGTAACATTTCTTTCGCTGAGTAGTGAAAACATTCAGTACATAGAATACTTTTCAATAGTAAAACAAATAAACTCAGAAGTTAGTTATCACAACTTAGAGTAAACAAATGGATATTTATACATTCGGGAAGTAATTATTTCACAAATTCCCTCCTTACACACCATTTATGGTTTGTATAATACCTAGTGGAAAATAAGACACAGTGGCAACATAAAAATAAAAGTGAACATAGACACAAAGAATATCAGTAAAATAAATTAACTTCAGTATAAAACTTAACTTCAGTTATAAAAGTCAGCTTGAGTATAGCAGCAGTAAACATTTCATAAATCGTACGCATAGTCATAGCCAACTATCTTCTATCTATAGCACCTTTGATGGCTAAAGTCCCCATAAATAAAGTCTGTGGACGTGACCTCCGGGGGGGTCTGCATTGTTGGTCTCTGGGCTCAGTTCTTCTTTGTGTGGGTGGAGGGCTCAGTGGAATAAAGGAGAAAGGTCCAACAGCGACAGAGAGGGAGAGGAGTTCATGAGTGTGCACAGCAGCAGATATGAATCTGTTCTCAGTGCTTATTAGGACTAAAAAAACAGTTGACAGCAAATCAACAGTTCCTTCCTGCAGCCGTGTGGGTTTCCGCTCTGCAGCCTTTCTCACATTAATAGCACAATGACAGTTACAACCTCTGGTTAAAGAATCATTCCAGAAGCTTCAGTTTGAGTTCAGTCTCAGCTTTGATCTGTTCTTAAACTGTGAGAGAAACAGCTCGAATCCTGAAGTCACAGCTGAGAGGCTGAAATAATAATAACACATTCAGTAAAGGCACTAAAATAAAACAAGTGTAATACCAAAATAAATGATAAAACATAAATACCAGCTTAAATCACTGTTTTTAAACACAAACAACCATGTGTTATAAATACAAAACAACATAACATCAAATGTATATGAAAGAATAAAGCAAATAAAAATAATAAGAAGAACAAAAGTACACACATATATTTGCCAGTGTTTTCTCATATTTTCCACTTTAATCATAATGAATTATAAATGTTGCTATTACATATAATAATGTAATATATCATAATTGTGCTGTATATTATAATACATTACATCATAAGTAATATTTGAATCACTCTCTTGTTTTTGTTTGTCTTATTATCAGTTTCTCTTTTTGCAACTGAAGAAACAACAATTGTTAAATTGTGTTTCTGAAATCTTCCATCCTCTCATAAATGTCTTCTCTCTATAAAAGATAATATTCCAGTGAAGTTTAAATGTCTGCCCTCAAAGTGTTTAAATTACCACCAGAGGATTTTAAGCGCTGACTCCTCGACCACAATATTTACATAAACATGTCGTACGTGTGTTATCATCGATCAGAGCGACAGAACACAAACCACGGAGACAAACACGTCTTCTTGGTGTTTCACCCCCTCAAGAAAACATCAGCAGAACTAGAGCGTCCATGTTATCACCTCAACAGAACACAACATCGTGTGGTTCTGTCTTTGTGTTACATAAACATGAATCTTTACGTATAATCAGTAACTGTATTAGTCCCGTTCATCTCGATGAAGCTGTAATAGTGAAGCGCTGTTTTATTAGTGTAGAATAAATAAACATGCTCATTATTTCACCAACGTTCAGACTTCAGCCCGACTGAGCGAGTCGCTGTGTTTTCATCTTATAGCAGTTGTAGCTTCAGAGCAGCTGCTGTTTGTTCATGTGTGGAAACAACAGTGTCATCAGCGTAGAGCTTTACATCCACACTGACACAGTTATAAAAGGGGGTCAGCACTGAACCTGGTGAAACAGACACACACACTGACTGTATATAATATCTGTGTGGATATATTTACTTATCTTGTCCTTGTTTAGCTGAATGTTTATATAGTAATAATAAGTATATTCAGAGCTACTTACAACCACACACAGATTACTTGTAGGCGTCAACATAAACGACCAACGAAATGGATTCTGTTTCTGATTATTTGCGTTAAAGCCAAACTGAAATCCATAATACAGACACACAAACACTGTGATTTTTAGCTTTATTGAGCATTTGACAAACCTGCCGCACTCTGCACAAGGTATTAAAGAGAAACAGAAGAATATGAAAGATACTAAACACAATAAAACATCTACCAGCTAACGATTCATCTTTCTATAAGTCTACAAGTCACAAGTAAAGGTGGAAATAAACACATAAACACAGAATGTATACTTAGTAACTGCAAATATATATGTGTATATGTACTTATAGTTTTAGGATGACGGTAACCTGCATAACAAGATACATTTTACAACCGACCACAACACGTCATAACTGATATTAGAGAATACTGATCACAGAGAGAAAAGAGATTGATGGGATGTGATGGAGAGAAAAGGCGATCAGAAAACAGTCAGTCAGCATGTGAGCAGTTGGTGGACGCTCCCTTGTTCCTGAGGATCATCAGCAGAGAGAGTCCACAGCAGTACACCAGACTCTTCACTATCAGCACTGTGTACAGCAGGCAGAGCAGCCTCACCCTGCACTGAGACTGGAAGGACACTGACACACACACGACACACAGACACACACACACACACACACACACACACACACACACACACACACACACACAGACACACACACGCACACACACACACACACACAGAATTTAATCAGTGTAATGTTTCCCGACGGGACGACCAGCTTCACATGGAGACAGGGGTCGTCTACAGTTTCAGTGAAAGCTCAAAGGTCCTTATTAAATACAACAAGTCAGCGCCCCACCAAGCTTTGCAACAAGCCAGTCGCCACAATTTATTTTTAGCATTTTACGTTTGTGCAAAACACGGATACGTTGAAGGTGAACGTCTGTGAAGCAAAACCACGTTTCATAAATACGTTTCATATCAGCCTCGTCTCACGCTTGTCGAAACGTCGACATTCAACGTATCCGTGTTTTGCACAAACGTACAATGTGACATTTCTTCCAGCCGACTGGGCTGCTTCCTGGGTCTGTAGACAGGACAGTGACTCTCAAGGTGGACGTTGAAAATGAAAGCTGCACTGAGAAAGGAAACATTGGCATTGAAGGAGAGGCAGCAGGTGATCTTACAGTCAGCTTGCTGCAGTGCTGGCAGGTCTGCTGGCTCTCTCTCTGGAGGACAGGAGGCTGCTGGAGCTGGAACCTCTGAAACAGAAAAGCAGTGAAATGTTTGGAGTGAGATGTCTGTCTTCTGCTCCTCTGCTCTCTTTGACAGCGTCTCCACATGAAGCTGAATCCCTGCTGAACACAGTCACCAAGCCTTCATCACCTTGTTCTGCTTGGGCCTCCACTGTGCCCCCCTCGTGCCGGACGTAGCAGCGGTATTTATATGTGCTGTTCTCTTGCTGGTGGATCAGCAGGATGCCGGCGGTGCGTCCCGACTCTCTGAGCTCCAGCTGCTCTCCCTCAGCAGGGGGCAGCTCCTCCAGAGGACCGTCCTCCTTTCGTCTTCTCCAGGAGAACTGGACCAGAGGAGGGAACATGGCTGAGGCCAGACACAGCAGGGAGCTCTTCCCCTCCAGGTGGGCTCTGGATGCTGCTGGGTACACGCTCACCACGGGCTTCACTACCTGCTCATCTGAAGTTTGACACACATTCACACAGTCAACAGCAGCTTCCAGCACTGCACTGCATTCAGTGTGATCCTGGAAACTACATGGACTGTGATCACTAAAGTCCTCATCAATACAGCACAAAGTTCAGTCCATACACTGTGTTCACCTGCTGATCAGACACACTGAGCGTCATCACGGGTCTACACAACAGCTGCTTCTACAACTCTTTACTTTAGTACAAAGTTCATTCACTATAATGTCCCATTCATTATTATTATTAATATAATGTTATATAAGATAATGATGATCATGATAAGTATCTTCATACAGTGGAAAACTTGTTCCATATTAAAGTTAATAAACATTATTATAAATTACATATTTACCTTCACGTAAAATAACATTTACAATTTAATGATTACAATATAAATATAACATATTATATATTTATCAACATATTATTAAGTTTAACCACTAAAACAACAAATCAATATATTAATCATTTCATAACTTTTTTTATAAATATTGAACTTTTACGCACAATTACAAAAATATGTTTGGAAATAATATCAAATGTGACTTCCATGTAAAATAATATATAAAAAGTTACGACTTTATTTATCACTGACGGGAACTTCACATATAATTTAATACAAAGTGATATAATATAATATAATAATGATACTTACATAGAATGGATATTGTATTCTATATATATATATATATATATATATATATATATATATATATATATATATAAATTATAATAAATACATATTTAAATTCTGATTAATACAATCGTGTTTCAATGGTTACAACATTTACAACGTATTATATATTTAACACTATATACTTAATGCTAACCATTAAAAACACTAATAAATAAAACAATATTTCACTTTTATACACAACTACAATAATATGTTGAGAAATATCAAATGTGAATTTAGACTGCTATTGATCCCTGAGGGGAAATGAACATATAATATAAAACTAAATATTATAATATAATTAAATATGATGCATAATATTTACCACAAAACATATTTATTGTTGTATATGTCTGGTATATGTATTTTGAATTAGATTAAGGTTAATTTACTATTTATATTTATATATATTATCTGTTTAGGACTTTATATATCACCCTATATCATATAAAATTATATAAAATAGTTTGTATAAATTATATATATTGTTATTGTTATATTGCAAAATCATTTCCCTGTATTAGAGTTCATATAAATATAATAATAAGTTAAATATTTACCTTCACATGAAATACATTTTATATAAATATTGTTACTTTAATAAAGATTAATTATTATTAAGTATAACATGTTATATATTTACCATCATATACTTTACTCAAACCAAAGAAATTAAAATTTCAACTTTTTTCATCACCATTTTAACTTCTATAAACAATTACAATGAGATGTTTGAATATTTAAAATGACAATAAAAACTCCAATATAATATAATATGAAACAATATAATACAGTATCATATATTATAATATAATATAATATAACATATTATAATATAATATAATACAATATATATTATAATATAATATAATAAAACATATTATAATATAATATAATACAATATATCTTATAATATAATACAATATAATATATTATATTATATTATATTATATGATATATAATATAATTTAATTTAATGAATGATTATAATTCAAATGTATTTTGTATCTGATACATAATATTTACCACCAAAAATATATTTATTGTTATATTTAAATAATCTTTTACACAATATTTATATCTATATTTAAAGTTTGTTAAGATATAAATAAGTGTGTTCCATTTTATATAATCTTATATCATATATTTAAATGAGTAAGCATGATTTATATTTATTCTAATATCATGTTCAGTATCTGTAAAAGTTATAAAGTTAATTCAACCATTAATTAAAAAAAGTTATTATTTAACTTTAACACATTTATTTAAAGTTACATAAATTGTTTTAAAAACAGATTTTCCATCTATTAGATTAAGTTTACTAACATATTGTATCTTGTATATACAGAGACAAGCTATACTGTGTATTTAAAACATTACAAATATCACACTTTTTCTATATAAATGAGTTTAATCTGCAGAATAAAGAATAACTTGAGTTCAGTGAGATTTAAACATATTTGCAGGAAGTTTGAACCTTTTTTATGTAACAACAGCTGCACGGCTGCAAGAATTCTACTAATGATAAAAAGTAACATGTGAAGCCTGAAGCAGCACAAACTCATCCAAACACATGTTCAACGTGTTAAATAAAGTGAAGGAAGAAGTTTATTCTTACCTGTTACATACAGTTTAGTTCCAGAGCCAAAGATCGCGTATCCTCCCCACCCCCCGTCAACACAGTGAAACAGAGTGATACAAAAACCTGTCTGCTGTTGAACGTGTCAGCTGAGGTGAACGAGTCCAAATGATTCACCAGGATCATGTTTCAGCTCATGTGTTTCTCTAATGTTCATATTAACACGTCTCTTCTGTTATTGTCCTTTTAGACACAGAGCGTCTGCGTGGAGCGTTGCTTCACACGTTCCTGCTCCTCAGAGGATAAATCCTGCTGACTTTGGGAAGTTTCTATCTGGCTCCATCATCAGCTCACATCTTTAAATTGTCCATTTGATTTAGGACGTGTGTGTGAAATGACAGGACGCTTGTCCACATGGTGTGTGTGGTAGTTTGTATTAGAAGCAGAAAGAGTTCCTGTGAGAGTGTTTGGATGTTTTAAAGGGTTGGACTTTGATTTCATTACACTTTGTTTTAAACACTTCAAACATCTCGTGCATCAATATTGTGTCACATTCGGCCATGAGACATTTCTCTGTTGATCAGCAGCTGGACATAAACATTAGGATTCATCCTCTGGGGACCATGAACATCCACTGGACATGTGATAGAAGTCAGGCAGGTATCTTGTTCTGGATCTCAGTGTTGGTTGGATGGAAAGACTGAGCCAAAGGTCCCACTGCTCACAGAGAAACTTCATTCAATCCAAATACGTTTAGCAAATCTGTGTTGAGGGGGAACTGTCCTAAAACCTGGAGTCCACTTTATTATTGACTGAAGGGAAATGATCTGCTGACATGTGATGTTAGAAATGTGTCTGCAAAGCTTTTATTGTGAAGGACACAGGAAGTGTTTGCATGAAGAGCAGATCAGCCTTGTGAGGAGGAACGGACTTTATTCCTGCAGCAGGTCGAAGAAGACGATTTTCAATCTTCATCAAAATGTTGTTTTTATTATTGTGTCACTTTTGTTTTAGTGAATCATTTTAATCAGGCACTGCTTTTAAAAAGGTCTTTGTTTGTTGTTTATTTGTGTTATTAATGTAGATGTTATGGTTATTGTTGTCTCTTTGTTTGATCTTTGACCTCTGTGTTTGTCCTCACTGTGTGGAACAACAATAAACCTGCTGGAATATCTGACAGAAACATAAAGAACATATCAAATCAATCCTCAGTTCAGTGTTTGTGGCTGAGATGGAGACATGTGAACCTGGGCTGTGGTTCACGGCCCTCTTCCTGTCACACACACTGTTTGACATCTGTTCATCTGGAGGTTTTTGTACGGGCTGCAGGGATAATGTCTCACTGTGGGGGGCCATCCTTCCCACAGGAGCAGTAGTAGGTGGCTGAATGAGTGAGTTTAACTTTCTGGATCTTCAACTCAAAGCCGTTCTGTTTCTTCACAGCTGAGAAATCATCTTTCTGAGGATGATTGTAACCTGAGTAAACTTTACCAGTAGACTTAATAATTCTCAGAATCCTTGTGAATGTTTCTGTGTCTCTCTTCTGGTACCAGAGTACATAAGGATAAGGATCATAACACAGCTCAGTGTCTCGACAGCTGAATGAAACTTCTCCACCAACTCTCCTGGTCAATGTTAAATCATCCTGAATCAGATCTGCTGCCATGGCAACCAGCGCTGTATAAAAACCAGACAGGTAGATGAAGGTGAGCGTGACGGTGTTTGTTAAAGGTTGAGTTTGCCGGCTCCTGATTGGCTGGAAACACTCACCTGAACACAGACAGCACAGAGCAGCAGCTGGGAGGAAAAGCATTTTGTGCCGCGGTGTCTCCTGGTGAACCTGCGGAGAAGCTGAGGCCAAACAAGGACGAGCTGTGAGATGAGACGACGTGTTTGTGACGGCTGCTCACACCTCCCATCAGCCCCTGCTGCACACAAGCTGCTGTCTGACAACACGCCTTTTACACAGCACACATTTTCACTTCCTACTAAAGTAACGAAGGCCGGATGTGAAAGAAGTCACATGTTGTTCTGAAGTAAAAGCATTGATTCCAGAGTGTCTAAATATTCTGTAAAGTAAAGTAAAAGGTCTTGATTTCCACATTTCTGGAAGTTTTTAACTTCCTTTGATGCGTCGCAGCTTTTGTGAAAGAAATGAAAACATATTACAAAGTACAAAATCTCCATTAGTATTTATTCCTTCTAGTTTCTATAAATTCTGTTAATTCAAATAAAAAATAAACAGCAGCTTATGTGCTGAATTAATTCACTGAAGTTTATTTATAAAGCACTTTTAAAAACACGCAGAGTTGACCAACGTGATGATAAACATCATAAACAAAGTAAAATAATATAACATAAACATAAAAAGCAGTAGAAATAACAGAACAATATTATCCCAAACACAAATAATAAGAAAAGTGGAAAGTAATGAAAGAAGTGAAACATAAACCTCAACGACACTCAAAGGCCTGAGAAAACACGTGAGTCTGAAGTTTATCTTTAACGTGTCGACAGAGGGGGAATGCTTTCTGAAATGTTTCCTCTAATCTCCTTTAAATGGAAAAACATCATCAAACCAAAGCAGACAAATGTCCGTGTGTTCCTTTAAGAAGCTTCAGGAACAGTTCGGACACACTTAACATTATTTAAGGGATATGTATTTGTGCTGTTTGCTGCTGGTGCTGACATTAAACATCACAGAGAAACAGCACCACCCTGTGGTCAGTCACACGAAGTGCAGGGGATCATAGAAGGTGCTGGTGACGGTCACCATGACGACATGATGATGCTCTCAGCTCTTATTTTACAGGCTCAAAGAAACCCCACAGTGACATCTAGTGGATAAAACACACACAGCAGTACATGAGAAGTATTACTGGCATTAATGTTGTTACTTCTTCTTCTACTGCAACACAATACAGTCAATTCTACTTTTACAGATGTGAGCACCTACTTCTACCAGCTGTGATAGAAACCTGAGGTTCTCAGACACTGAACCTTTTGTCTCTTCCTCAATCAAATAACTATTATCGTGTGACAGAACTTTGTCGGTGCTTCTTTATCTCCTTCTAAGCATTACAAAGTATACAAATGTCAGGTAGTGGGTTGAGGTGAAGCTTATTTTGAAGTATTAACAAATGATTCTTTTCATTATGGATTAATCTGATGATTCATTTCTCCTTTAATACGTTGATTGTTTGGTTTTTAAAAGTAATGAAACGAGTGATAAATGAACCCAAAGTGACACTTTCACAACGTTTGTGTAGTCCAAACCTCAACATACTGAAACGTTAACATTATTAACATTATGCAAAGGAAAAGCATAACTCACCCTCACATACGATATATTGACTGTCTTTTCATGGGCAAACCTACTGGATCTTATGCAATAATAATTACATTTATTCTTATACAAAATAACATTCATATTAGTGAAATAATAACATTTATTTACGTACAATAATTGCATTCATATTGGTGCAATAATTACTTTGAATTTAGTGCAATAATTACATTTAGTCTGCTGTAATAATTACAGTAATGTATTTTCGTACAATAATCACATTCATACTATTACATAAATTACATTTATTCTCGTGCAATACTTGTTTTTAATGTAGTGAAATAACTACAGTTACTTTAGTGCATTATAAAATACATTTATTCCCATACAATAACTACATTTTACCTACTATTATTGTAGTGCAATAAATTCTCACTCACTAGTGCAATATTATATATATAATATTATATCATAAAATTAATCTGGTGCAATAATTAAAATGATGCACATTAATAAAATAAAACATTCATACTAATGCAAATATAACATTTATTCTAGTGCAATAAATACTCAAACTATCTCAATAATTACATTGAATATATTTATTTTACTTATTGTTTTAGAACCTGTGTTGTTGGCTGTGAATGTTTGTTTTATTGTAGTTGTATTTTTGTGTCTTTTAATTGCATTAATCAAAAGCAGTGCTCCTCATTTCATTGTAGTCTGTACAATGACAATATTATATATTATATATATGTATATATATATAATATATAATATATAATATATAATATATAATATATATATATCATATATTATATATAATATATAACATATAATATTATATATATATTATATAGAGAGATATACATAGTAATATATAAGATTATATGTATATATTATATATATATATATAATATATAATATATAATATATAATATATAACATATAATATTATATATTATATATTATATATTTTATATATATATAACATATAATATATAATATTATATGTTATATATTATATATATATATATATATATATATAATATATAATATATAATATACAACATATAATATTATATATTATATATTATATATTATATATTATATATTATATATTATATATTATATATTATATATTATATATTATATATACATTCTGTATTATTTGGGGGCTCTCTGGTTTGCATGGTGCCCATAGATTAAGCGATCTCTGCTGTAACTTAGAGATCTTGTTGGATGTTTTCAGTTTACCTGGTAAAATGCCTCCAAAAGGAGCTCGACAAGAAGGTTTCTGAAACAAGATACAGTCCAAAATGATAAAGTAAAGTATGATTTAAATCTCATGAGTACAAAAGTAACTGCATGAATGTCAGCAGTCTGAGTAGCAGCAGCAGAAGTACAAATAAACAGTAAAGTCACATGTCAGTGACTTCCACAGGGACAGCAGGACGGCTCCACCTGAGCAGCGCTTCCATTACTAACAGTTGTCTCTGACATGGACACACTTCATCTCTCATCTGTGACGCGCTGACCTCCAGCTGACTCATCTTCTCCTCTGACCCACAGCAATGTGAAGACAAATGGGGACACCTGTGTGCGTTGGCTGACTTCGCCATCGCCCTCAACGAGAGCATCCAGGAGATCAACAAGCACTCGTTCAACAACTTCGAGCTGAGGATCGGTAAGAGTATCATCATTTCTCATCCTTTATGTCCTTTGACTTTCTTTAAGTCTCTAGAACGTCACTAAATATCAACAAAAAAGAACTTGTTTTATCTAACAAATATTCCAAACCCAAACATATTCAGTTTATAGTGATGTTAAAGACGAAGAATAAAATGTTTTGATAACTGAGCACTACCTTTCTACGATGATGCGTCTCGCTGTTCTCCTCCTCGATGCTCAGAGTCCAACACTAATAGTTGGTATGATATCTTACCAAAGGTTTCCGTTCGTTCTCCTGCGAATGTCCAACAATTTGTCGATTTCTGCTTGTTAAACTGTCTTTTCAAGTTAAACTTCAGTCTCCAGCGGAAGAGATTGTGTTTTGTATGACGACTGCACGTCCCTTGTGAAGTTACAACAGCTGATCACCTGGGTGTCTCTGGCAGGTATGGCCCACGGCTCGGTGGTGGCCGGTGTGATCGGAGCCAAGAAGCCTCAGTACGACATCTGGGGGAAGACCGTGAACCTGTCCAGCCGGATGGACAGCACGGGGATCAGCGGCAAGATCCAGGTGCCAGAGGACACGTACCTTCGAGTACTGCGGCGAGATCTACGTGAAGGGCATCAGCGAGCAGGAGGGAAAGATCCGAACACACTACCTGCTGAGGCCGCGTGCAGCCCAACCCGCTCATCATGCAGTCGCGCAAAATCACCGGCCAGCACTCGTTGGCGGCCGTGGTGCTCGGCCTGGTGCTGTCTCTCAACAGGCAGAAGCAAAAGCAGATCCTCAATGAGAACAACAACTCGGGCATCATGAAGGGCCACCACCACTACAACCGGAGGACGTTGTTAGCGCCCGGTACCTCCGAGGTAGGAGGGGGACATCACACCGAGGCAGCTGAGAAGACCGAGCTGTCCTGAGAAGCAGATTGGTGTTTCAGTTGCACACAGATTCCTCAGAGGCAGAGCGGCTCTACAGGCAGACACCATCCCCGGGGTTGAGTTATATCAGCGTGTGCAGCCTTCCAACTTAGTAACATTAGGACAGAAACGCAGGTGGAAGTTCTTCCGGCGTCATTGCAGCTTTATTATTTGAGTACTGAGACCCAGATGTTGAACCAGTCATTGTTTTACAAGTCACAAGTAAGTCTCAAGTTTCAAGTCCTGCACGAGTCATAACGCACGTTTCACACACTGCAACATGTTCTCTGCTGACCACCACATAGTGTTTCTACACAAACAGAAGTATCTTTGGTAGAATGTTCTCCAGCTGGCGCTCAGTGACGTCGGTACTTCCTGCTTTTCTCCTGCAGCTTGATTTGATGCTGTCGGTTCAAACTAAGCTGATCTGTGAATCAAGTGTCGACTTGCTTGGAATGAAACGTGGACGTTGATTCAGGAGATTAACTGATTCGTGGGACGCTTATAAAAAACCCAGATGTTTTGATCTTCGGGCTTGGAGGAAGGTTTTTAGGTATTTCAAGTGAAAAGGCTCAAGTTTAAATAAAGTCACCAGTCGTTGGTGTTAAAGGGTTAAATTGTGCCTCAAGTCTGACTCGAGTCGACAGATCTGCTGAAAGCTACGCCCGGTTTCAGACCGGCCACACGTATCTGTGGTCGCTGACCTCTCAGATCAACATGCATGAGATGGATGCAGCTTCTGATTCGACTGTCGGCGGGATGAATACACTCGTTACTCTCGTTAGGATGAAATGAAATCTATTCAAACCTTCTGTCCCTGATGCTCCAACGATGCTTCTCCAAAGATGTGTGTCATGGTTGCTGCAGGTCTATGCAGAGAAGGGTGTCGCAGGCTTGCACAGGTCACATTTCTCTTTCGAATTTCACGTCATTTGCACATTTTGCATCTTTATGTAACCGTTTGAACACCTTCACACCTCAAAGATACGATAAGAGTGTTAATGTGTCTCTGTGACAAACACTGAATGTAAACAGAACGTTGTTTACAAGGGCCACCATCAGTCTTTCATCAAGCTGGAGGATATCAGCAGACAGCTTGCTACCTGCTCATTTCCACTGAGCGTACTCGTGTGAACGTTTATGGAACCGAACCTTCTTCCCCTCAACATCTTGAATGTCATGTCAGGATGAACTCGTGCAGGTTCCTCTGGCTGCTGCCGCTCAGGTTTAACTCAACCAGTGAGATGGTTTCTGCCTCCTGAAGCTGCTCTGCTTGTGACGAATATGTGTCCAACTGAAACTCCACTTTGTTCCTGAAAGATGAAGAGGAGGAGGAGGAGGTGTGGTAAGGAGGGAGGGATTGGACAGGACGTCTGCGTTCTGTTTCCACCCCCCCCCCATCATCTGTTCGATGTTTGTTCGAATGATCCCCTCGGACTGTCTGACTTCCCTCCTGTCGTTTCCACTTCCCCTTTTGATGTCGCCCCCGCCCCGCCCAAAACCCAGAACCCTGTCCCGCTCCGACCTCGCCCGGTGTCCAAGTTTCTTTTTTGTATTTCTTTTATATATGAGAAAACAATAAAAGGGGTCTCATTTTTATACAAGCCGTGTGTCTGGTTGCCTTTATTCTGTCACATCTGCAGAGAAGCTTTTCTTGAAGTCAACTTTGACCTTTTCATTTCTGACAAACTGCAAATTCATTCCTAAATATTATTTATAGTCTTCTACCATCTTTCTCACATACAACATATTTGGGGATGAAGATATTAAGATGTTCCCAAGTCACAAATCTGCTTCACTATTAAATATAATCCAGCACATAAACGTACAGCTGTTAAAATAGAATAAAATAACAAAAATAAGACGAAAAAGTAACATAAATAAATAAAGCACATACAATATAGCTCTACTGATTTAAGTGTATGATACTAACTAACAGATCTTCAGGCCGGCTGCAGGAATATCAGCTGCTGCAAAGACGGAGGACAAAAAGATGTTCAGGCGACAAAACAACAACATCCGAACACTTCACACGACATGAACGCTGATCCCTTCTTATATGACATCATAGGAAACAAACCTGAATTATAAAACTCACCGGGCTGTTGAACTTTCACTTGTTTCTCAATTTGATGCAGAAAAGAAACAAACTGCTCAAACAATAATTGTGTTAATTGAGCACTGAAGACGTTTCTGTTTCTTTTGTTCATTTGCACTTTGCATGAAGCTCTTTGAAGCGTGCGGGGGGAAACCTGACGGGGCTTAAAGCACCATCAGGTGACAGATGGTTGGTGTGTAAGAGAAGACTAACACGCTCTAAGAGAAGTTCTTATTAATGCACCGGGCAGAAGCTTGTCACGCAGGAAAACAACTGTTATTGGGAGACAAAGTGTGAAACATGTGAAAGTGAATGTTTCACAGGAGCAGCGAGACGTCAGCAGGCTGTCAGGTGAACATCAGGCGTTTACAACCAAGTCATCGGACAAGACGTGTAGACGACACATGCGAACACTACAAGGGGAATAAAAAGAATGAAAACACATTGAAAAGGCCTCATGTCTGAAATACAAATGTGCGACTAACATGTGAAACCTGAACTTCATCCTTCACACCAAATACTGAAAGTATTAAAGTTATAATGTTCTGTGCTTTTTGTTTCATTGTCGTGTGTTTCATCTTTGTTTCTCTCGGCCTTGTTGTTTGCATTAAATAACTTCTTTGCCGTTTTTTATATTGAATTGTTTTATTTCCCCTCGTTTGTTTGAGGTTTCCTTCGTCTGCTGACATGTGATCCCGTGTTTCTGTGCAAACTGATTCATCAGCACAAAACAATCAGACGAAGAAGCTGAAGGAATCTGCAGAGAAAAAGGTTTCTTCACTCAACGGATACATTCAGTGTTTAGTCTAAAACAAGAAGCAGGTTGTTGGTCTGGAAGTATCTGCAGCGATACATGATCCATAACCAGCAGAGGAACAAGTTGCAACGTGTACAGACGTCCACTAGATGGCGAGAGATGCTCAGTGAGACTCCTGCAGTCAGACTCAGCAGATCATCTGAACCTTCTGTAGCTGCAGGAATATATCATCCCTTCTCTTGTGCTGTGACCTCTGACCTCTGACCTCTTCACCGCTGCTGACCGAAGGACTGAGAACATCGGTATTAAATATCTTTATGACAAAAGGACAGCAGTATTCAGAATCAGCTGTATTGGTGTGAGCACATACAAGGAAGTGGACTTGCACAGACAAAGCTGAACGAGGTAAACATGAACAGTGACTGCTGCGTACAGATATTCAAAAGTATATATACAAAACAAATGCAAAGGGTGCTGGAATAAATATGTAATTGTTTACGTAAAAATATATCATTTACGTCCTGAGAACACGTCAGGGACATGTGTTCTGAAAGGCCACAGGAAGAAAACACATGTTGCAAAGCGACTTAATCCCACGAGAGGCTTTGCGTTTTATAGCGTCACTGTTTTTAAATATATTTTCTTCTTCATGTTTCAACAGTATTATGGTTCAATATTGTTTCTACATGATGCATACTTTACGTTTTCTGTTCAGGTGTGTGGTCGGTTAGATTTATTAACATCACGTCTGTTTTCTAATGAATTGTGGGTATTTCAATCAGTGAGTGTGGAGACGTCGCTCTAACAGTCTGCAGAGTCACACGAGGCCCCGTACAGACTCCATGAAATGTGGATTTGGCCACTTAATGAGCGTGTTTGTCTGCAAAGTATTCAAGTGCGGTGAAGCCCCCCGCACGCTCTCCCCACTCAGCTCTCCTCTGTTTGCGTGGAGGTGCCGACATATTCAGTGCCATCCCAAACCAATTAGTGGCGAGTGGGTTATTAAACCCTGCAACCTGCATCACTGCTGAACCAGCCCTGACTCACCAGGTGCAACGCTTTGTGTTCTTCAAAACTCTGAACATCTCAAAATGAAACTCTGCAACTGAAACACACACGCAGCAGTAGACAATGAAATGACTCTCAAAGCAGCAACAACACACTGCTGTACTTTATAAGAAACACTGATGTCTTTAGTGCTTTTAATACCTTCTTAAGTAAAAACCAGATTACCGAGAGTTACCGCTTCCCAAAGATGCTGACAGGAAACCATAATTACGACACTTCCTGTTTCCTCCGGAGAGAGGGAAGTTCATCTCTACCCTCCACCTTTCATCCAGCTGTGAGTGCGAGTTCCCTCCATCAGTGGGAGGGCGCGGGGTCCGGCCTGGGATTGTGCCCTGGGTAGAGCCTTGCAGGAGGCTCGTGGGCAGGAGGTGATGTCCACAGACTAACACGATCCCATACATTTGATTTATTGTCATTTTAAAGAGTGATTTAAATGTCCTCCCACTCTGGCATCTGCTTGTCCCTAAATAGAGACATCACTGATGAATAAATCAATAAATCAAACGGAGCGACTCGGAGCATCCGGCCGCTGCGACATAAACACGAGCGCTGTGCGTGCACGAGGAAACGATTGTGTTCCTCACGTTTCCCTCCCTCGTATAGGATTTCTGTTAAAGCAGGGGTCTCAGACTCGCGGCCCGCGGGCCAATTGCGGCCCGCTGGACGATATTTTGTGGCCCCCTACTTGACATCAAAGTTTAGTGTTAGTGTGGCTCGCGCGTTTTCTCCCGCGAGTCGTTGCCTTGGGCGTTTTATATTTGTTTTAATCACTTATAGGCTACCATAGCTCAGGCTTGTGACAGCAACGGTTTTTTTTGTCACCCAGCCCGTCATGTCTTTCTCAAAACCTGCCGTGAAGAGAAAGGTTTGCGACGAGCACAGACAATTTCAGGAAAAGTGGGAGACGGAATATTTTTTTGTTGAGCACAGGGGCATCCCGAC
This sequence comes from Cottoperca gobio, assembly GCF_900634415.1. Classification (NCBI taxonomy): domain Eukaryota; kingdom Metazoa; phylum Chordata; class Actinopteri; order Perciformes; family Bovichtidae; genus Cottoperca; species Cottoperca gobio. The sequence goes on along the minus strand of NC_041371.1, from coordinate 2,868,090 downwards.
GTGTCTTATATGCACAGAGAAAGTTGCGGTGCACAAGGAATACAACATCAGACGTCATTACTCAACTAGACATGTTGAGGAGTATGCAAAATACCAGGGAGATGAGAGAGAGGACCGGGTCGCCAATCTTAAAACATGTCTACTGAGGCAACAAGATCTTTTCAAGAAAGCAAGCAAAGAGAGCGATGCGGCAGTCGAAGCTAGCTACGTGGTGAGTGAGATGATTGCTAAGGCGGGAAAGCCATTCAAAGACGGCGAGTTCATCAAAAAGTGTATGTTACAGGCTGCAAGTATAGTCTGTCTGGAAAAGAAGGGTCAGCAAAGCAACATCAGCCTTTCAGCCAACACAGTGGCAGAGCGCATTTCTGACCTGTCGGGTAACATATACGATCAACTGCTTGAGAAAGCTAAACATTTCCGTGCATACTCAGTCGCTCTTCATGAGAGCACAGACATCACTGACACGGCGCAGCTCACAATGTATGTCCGCGGTGTTGACGACAATTTTGAAGTGATGGAGGAGTTGCTCACAGTGATTCCAATGCATGGCCAGACCACCGCTCAGGAAATATTCCGCCAGCTGTGTGATGCCATTGTGGATGCTGGTTTACCATGGAAGAGGTTTGCTGGAATAACAACCGACGGAGCGCCATCAATGACAGGGAGGAGAAATGGACTGGTGGCACTTGTTCAAAGAAAACTGGTGTGGAGGAGGCCATTGCTCTGCACTGCATTATTCATCAGCAGGCCCTTTGCAGCAAATGTCTGAAGTTTGACAATGTGATGTCTGTCGTTGTTCCGCGCCTTTTTGGAGGAAATAGAGTCAGCATATGAGGATGTGCTCTACTTCACCGAGGTACGTTGGCTCAGCAGGGGAAACGTCTTGAAGAGGTTCTTTGAGTTGAGAGCAGAAGTGAAAGCCTTCATGGAGAAGGATGGGATGGCTGTTCCTGTGCTAAGTGATCCCAAATGGCTCATGGACTTAGCTTTTCTTGTTGACATCACACAGGAGCTGAATGTACTGAACAAGAAATTACAAGGCCGGGGGCAGCTGGTCAGTGCTGCCTATGACAACGTCAGAGCATTCTCCACAAAACTTGGAAAGCCCAGCTCTCTCAGACAAACCTCTGCCATTTCCCAGCATGCAAGGCACTCATGGATGTGGGCACACCATTCAGTGGTGAGAAGTATGCTGATGCCATTGTAAAGCTACAGGAGGAATTTGATCACAGGTTTGCAGACTTCAAGACACACAGAGCTGACCCCTTCTCCTTCGATGTGCAAGATGCCCCTCCTGTGCTTCAAATGGAGCTCATTGACCTGCAGTGCAATTCTGAACTCAAAGCCAAGTTCAGGGAGGTGAGTGGAAAAGCAGACAAGCTTGGACAATTTTTGAGAGAATTGCCCCCCACCTTCCCTGAGCTTTCCAGGATGTTCAAGCGGACCATGTGCCTTTTTGGGAGCACATATCAGTGTGAAAAGCTCTTCTCCACCATGAACTTTAATAAGTCAAAGTACAGGTCCAAACTTACTGATGAACATCTTCAAGCCATACTGAGGGTCTCAATTGCTTCCTCCCTCAAGCCAAATGTGGCTCAGCTGTGTAAGAGGAAGCACTGCCAGGTCTCTGGCAGCAAGGAGTAGGTTAGAGAAGCATATGTTCTGAAGAACCGTTCATGTTATTCTGTTATTATATTGTATATTGTTATATTATATTGTTATTATTAAAGATTGAGAAGATTGGATCAGTTTTTTTTTGGAATAATAGAAACCCTTTTTTTGTGGAATATTTGATGCGGCCCAGCCTCCCCCAGAATCTACCTCCAGCGGCCCCCAGGTAAATTGAGTTTGAGACCCCTGTGTTAAAGGAAGGAGGAAGAGGAAGACAAGGAGGAAGAGGAAACAACGGGAGAGGCATGAGATGTGGAGAATGGAGTTGCCATGGTGACCGCTGGCATGTTGGGGGTGCTGTGTGTGTGTGTGTGTGTGTGTGTGTGTGTGTGTGTGTGTGTGTGTGTGTGTGTGTGTGTGTGTGTGTGTGTGTGTTTGCGCGTGTGCGTGTCTCTTCTTGTCCCTCCTTATGCAATCAGGGGCGAATTCACAAAAGGATTGCGCTGCTTTTAGCGCCCGCTAGACCTGCATGACCAAAAGGAAACTGTAATTCTCGAAGCTCCACAAACAGTGAAATGAGGACTTGTTGGCTCATCAACACCACGTGTAAACTGTAAAGTGCACCATTGATGGCTAAAGTCCCCATAAAGTCTGTGGACGTGACCTCCGGCTGGGTCTGCAGTGTTGGTCTCTGGGCTCAGTTCTTCTTTGTGTGGGTGGAGGGCTCAGTGGAATAAAGGAGAAAGGTCCAACAGCTACAGAGAGGGAGAGGAGTTCATGAGTGTGCACAGCAGCAGATATGAATCTGTTCTCAGTGCTTATTAGGACTCAGAAAAAACAGTTGACAGCGAATCAACAGTTCCTTCCTGCAGCCGTGTGGGTTTCCGCTCTGCAGCCTTTCTCACATTAATAGCACAATGACAGTTACAACCTCTGGTTAAAGAATCATTCCAGAAGCTTCAGTTTGAGTTCAGTCTCAGCTTTGATCTGTTCTTAAACTGTGAGAGAAACAGCTCGAATCCTGAAGTCACAGCTGAGAGGCTGAAATAATAATAACACATTCAGTACAGACAGTAAAGGCACTAAAAATAAAACAAGTGTAATAATAATAACCTTTATTTGTATAGCACCGTTCATACAAGGAAACATAACAATTAGTACAAGATTAGACAGAATAAGAGCATTTACAGTACAATATTCACAGTGTTGATGTCATGAGTCTGAAGCACCATTATAAAAATAGCAGAATTAAAATAGTATAAAATAACATTGGAGTATTGTGCCTAGCTTCCGTATCTGTGCAGTAGTTAATGACCCTCCTGTCAGAAAATCACATTCATCACACCATTCTTGTAAATGTTTTAAACTATTAGGGCCATATTTTGAAAGCATGAGATCAACAATGGGCCCCTGTGGCCCTTCAATTGGTTTACTCGCTTTGCTACCCATTCCTGGTAGTCTTTGTCAAACTCTTTATTGACCCTTGTATTTACGTTTACAGTGTCGACCTCTTTATTGACCTTTTAACGTATAAAACACAGACGTCTCCGTGAGTCCAAATTCTTTTGGCAGAATTTTGGTTAAAGCCCGCTTCATAAACAAACCCCTGTTTGTTGAGTTTTATGAAACCTATCGGTTAAAGACAGTTTTTCTCCAATATATTCTTTAATCTTTCACTTTTCCACTAATTGTGTAAAGAACATGTGAACATATTTATCAGAGAAACTTCCTCTTGTTCCCGTGGTAACATCGTCTGTTTGACCTTTACACATTCAATGTTACACCAGTAATAATTCACCATTAAAAGGCTAAGATAAAAAGATATGAGATATAAAATATCACTATTAAAAGGCTAAAGTAAAGAGATATAAAATATCACTATTAAAAGGCTAAAGTAAAGAGATATAACATATCACTATTAAAAGGCTAAAGTAAAGAGATATAAAATATCATTATTGAAAGGCTAAAGTAAAGAGATATAAAATATCACTATTAAAAGGCTAAAGTAAAGAGATATAAAATATCACTATTAAAAGGCTAAAGTAAAGAGATATAAAATATCACTATTAAAGGCTAAATTAAAGAGTTATAAAATATCACTATTAAAAGGCTAAAGAAAAGAGATACGTTTTTACTTTTGAAGATATTGAGCGAGCTTGCCTCCCTAATATCTGCAGGTAAAGTGTTCCATAGCTTTGGATTGCAAAAATGGCAAAAAGCTGCATCCCCAATTTTCTTTTGGATGTTTCTTGGAACATTTAATAAACCAGTAGTGGATGATCGTAATGTTCTTGGGGGCACATAGTTTATTAGAGAGTTGGCAGTGTAACTTGGTGCGGTTCCATTTAGGGCTTTGTATACAAGGAGGAGGACCTTAAAATCAATTCTAAAAGTTACTGGAAGCCATACCAAAATAAATTATAAAACTTTAATATCAGCTTGAATCACTGTTTTTAAACACAAACAACCATGTGTCACAAATACAAAACAACATAAACATCCAATGTATATGAAAGAATAAAGCAAATAAATTATTTTAATTTTTAAGAACAAAAGTACGCACATATATTTGCCATTGTTTTCTCATATTTTCCACTTTAATCATAATGAATTAGAAATGTTGCTATTATATATAGTAATGTAATATATCATAATTGTGCTGTATATTATAATACATTACATCATAAGTAATATTTGAATCACTCTCTTGTTTTTGTTTGTCTTATTATCAGTTTCTCTTTTTGCAACTGAAGAAACAACAATTGTTAAATTGTGTTTCTGAAATCTTCCATCCTCTCATAAATGTCTTCTCTCTATAAAAGATAATATTCCAGAGAAGTTTAAATGTCTGCCCTCAAAGTGTTTAAATTACCACCAGAGGATTTTAAGCGCTGACTTCTCAACCACAATATTTACATAAACATGTCGTACGTGTGTTATCATCGATCAGAGCGACAGAACACAAACCACGGAGACAAACACGTCTTCTTGTTGTTTCACCCCCTCAAGAAAACATCAGCAGAACTAGAGCGTCCATGTTATCACCTCAACAGAACACAACATCGTGTGGTTCTGTCTTTGTGTTACATAAACATGAATCTTTACGTATAATCAGTAACTGTATCAGTCCCATTCATCTCGATGAAGCTGTAATAGTGAAGCGCTGTTTTATTGTTGTAGAATAAATAAACATGCTCATTATTTCACCAACGTTCAGACTTCAGCCCGACTGAGCGAGTCGCTGTGTTTTCATCTTATAGCAGTTGTAGCTTCAGAGCAGCTGCTGTTTGTTCATGTGTGGAAACAACAGTGTCATCAGCGTAGAGCTTTACATCCACACTGACACAGTTATAAAAGGGGGTCTCAGCACTGAACCTGGTGAAACAGACACACACACTGACTGTATATAATATCTGTGTGGATATATTTACTTATCTTGTCCTTGTTTAGCTGAATGTTTATATAGTAATAATAAGTATATTCAGAGCTACTTACAACCACACACAGATTACTTGTAGGCGTCAACATATATAGCCAACGAAGTGGATTCTGTTTCTGATTATTTGCTTTGAAGCCAAACTGAAATCCATAATACAGACACACAAACACTGTGATTTTTAGCTTTATTGAGCATTTGACAAACCTGCCGCACTCTGCACAAGGTATTAAAGAGAAACAGAAGAATATGAAAGATACTAAACACAATAAAACATCTACCAGCTAAAGATTCATCTTTCTATAAGTCTACAAGTCACAAGTAAAGGTGGAAATAAACACATAAACACAGAATGTATACTTAGTAACTGCAAATATATATGTGTATATGTACTTATAGTTTTAGGATGACGGTAACCTGCAGAACAAGATACATTTTACAACCAACCACAACACGTCATAACTGATATTAGAGAATACTGATCACAGAGAGAAAAGAGATTGATGGGATGTGATGGAGAGAAAAGGCGATCAGAAAACATTCAGTCAGCATGTGAGCAGTTGGTGGACGCTCCCTTGTTCCTGAGGATCATCAGCAGAGAGAGTCCACAGCAGTACACCAGACTCTTCACTATCAGCACTGTGTACAGCAGGCAGAGCAGCCTCACCCTGCACTGAGACTGGAAGGACACTGACACACACACGACACACAGACACACAAACACACAGACACACACACACACACACACACACACACGCACACACACAGATTTTAATCAGTGTAATGTTTCCCGACGGGACGACCAGCTTCACATGGAGACAGGGGTCGTCTACAGTTTCAGTGAAAGCTCAAAGGTCCTTATTAAATACAACAAGTCAGCGCCCCACCAAGCTTTGCAACAAGCCAGTCGCCACAATTTATTTTTAGCATTTTACGTTTGTGCAAAACACGGATACGTTGAAGGTGAACGTCTGTGAAGCAAAACCACGTTTCATAAATACGTTTCATATCAGCCTCGTCTCACGCTTGTCGAAACGTCGACATTCAACGTATCCGTGTTTTGCACAAACGTACAATGTGACATTTCTTCCAGCCGACTGGGCTGCTTCCTGGGTCTGTAGACAGGACAGTGACTCTCAAGGTGGACGTTGAAAATGAAAGCTGCACTGAGAAAGGAAACATTGGCATTGAAGGAGAGGCAGCAGGTGATCTTACAGTCAGCTTGCTGCAGTGCTGGCAGGTCTGCTGGCTCTCTCTCTGGAGGACAGGAGGCTGCTGGAGCTGGAACCCTCTGAAACAGAAAAGCAGTGAAATGTTTGGAGTGAGATGTCTGTCTTCTGCTCCTCTGCTCTCTTTGACAGCGTCTCCACATGAAGCTGAATCCCTGCTGAACACAGTCACCAAGCCTTCATCACCTTGTTCTGCTTGGGCCTCCACTGTGCCCCCCTCGTGCCGGACGTAGCAGCGGTATTTATATGTGCTGTTCTCTTGCTGGTGGATCAGCAGGATGCCGGCGGTGCGTCCCGACTCTCTGAGCTCCAGCTGCTCTCCCTCAGCAGGGGGGCAGCTCCTCCAGAGGACCGTCCTCCTTTCGTCTTCTCCAGGAGAACTGGACCAGAGGAGGAACATGGCTGAGGCCAGACACAGCAGGGAGCTCTTCCCCTCCAGGTGGGCTCTGGATGCTGCTGGGTACACGCTCACCACGGGCTTCACTACCTGCTCATCTGAAGTTTGACACACATTCACACAGTCAACAGCAGCTTCCAGCACTGCACTGCATTCAGTGTGATCCTGGAAACTACATGGACTGTGATCACTAAAGTCCTCATCAATACAGCACAAAGTTCAGTCCATACACTGTGTTCACCTGCTGATCAGACACACTGAGCGTCATCACGGGGTCTACACAACAGCTGCTTCTACAACTCTTTACTTTAGTACAAAGTTCATTCACTATAATGTCCCATTCATTATTATTATTAATATAATGTTATATAAGATAATGATGATCATGATAAGTATCTTCATACAGTGGAAAACTTGTTCCATATTAAAGTTAATAAACATTATTATAAATTACATATTTACCTTCACATAAATAAAATTTACAATTTAATGATTACAATATAAATATAACATATTATATATTTATCAACATATTATTAAGTTTAACCACTAAAACAACAAATCAATATATTAATCATTTTATAAATATTGAACTTTTACGCACAATTACAAAAATATGTTTGGAAATAATATCAAATGTGACTTCCATGTAAAATAATATATAAAAAGTTACGACTTTATTTATCACTGACGGGAACTTCACATATAATTTAATACAAAGTGATATAATATAATATAATAATGATACTTACATAGAATGGATATTGTATTCTATATTTATATATATATATAAATTATCATAAATACATATTTATATTCTGATTAATACAATCGTGTTTCAATGGTTACAACATTTACAACATATTATATATTAAACACTATATACTTAATGCTTACCATTAAAAACACTAATAAATAAAACAATATTTCACTTTTATACACAACTACAATAATATGTTGAGAAATATCAAATGTGAATTTAGACTGCTATTGATCCCTGAGGGGAAATGACATATAAATAAAACTAAATATTATAATATAATTAAATATGATGCATAATATTTACCAACAAACATATTTATTGTTGTATATGTCTGGTATATGTATTTTGAATTAGACGAAGGTTAATTTACTATTTATATTTATATATATTATCTGTTTAGGACATTATATATCACCCTATATCATATAAAAATATATAAAATAGTTTGTATAAATTATATAATATTGTTATTGTTATATTGCAAATCATTTCCCTGTATTAGAGTTCATATAAATATAATAATAAGTTAAATATTTACCTTCACATAAAATACATTTATATAAATATTGTTACTTTAATAAAGATTAATTATTATAAGTATAACATGTTATATATTTACCATCATATACTTTACTCAAACCAAGAAATTAAAACTTCAACTTTTTTCATCACAAGTTTAACTTCTAATAAACAATTAACAATGAGATGGTTGAATAGTTAAAATGAGAATAAAAACTCCAATAATATGATACAATGATATCATAATATAACAGATACATATAAATAGTAATCAATATATATAATATGAAATAGGAGAAGAGAGAAGAGAAGAGGAGACAAGATAAGACAGAGCAGAAGAGAGAGAAGAGAGAGAAGAGAAAGGAGAGAAGACAAGAGAAGACAAGAGAAGGAGAAGAGAAGAGAAAAGGAGAAGAGAATATAAGACAATAGAGAAGAAAGAGAAGAGAAAGAGGAGAAGACAAGAGAAGAGAAGAGAGAGGATATAGATAACATATAATATAATACAATATATATGAAACAATATAATACAGTATCATATATTATAATAAAAAATAAAATAAATAAAATATAATAATAAATAATATATATTATAATATAATATATAAACATATTATAATATAATATAATACAATATATCTTATAATAATACAATATAATATATTATATTATTATATATGATATATAATATAATTTAATTTAATGAATGATTATAATTCAAATGTATTTTGTATCTGATACATAATATTTACCACCAAAAATATATTATTGTTATATTTAAATAATCTTTTACACAATATTTATATCTATATTTAAAGTTTGTTAAGATATAAATAAGTGTGTTCCATTTTATATAATCTTATATCGTATATTTAAATAGTAAGCATGATTTATATTTATTCTAATATCATGTTCAGTATCTGTAAAAGTTATAAAGTTAATTAACCATTAATTAAAAAAAGTTATTATTTAATTTAACACATTTTTTA
>NC_041371.1:2784954-2859046 GCF_900634415.1 Cottoperca gobio | reverse complement strand
GAGAGCACTAAACGCAGATCTGAGGTGATCACATGACGGGTGTTGTATTTACAGGCTGGATCTTTTTGTTGTGGGTGAGAAGTTCATGAGGAGCTAAAGCTAGAAGAAGACAGAATGAGAATACAGTGTGTGGCCTCATCACACACACACACACACACACACACACACACAATAAGGACAAACTTATTTTCCCCCATCTTTCAAAATTGGACCAACCAAAATCCTAATTAAGTGAAAGTAGAGTTAGTGTCGTCTCTACACAAGCAAAGTGGAGGGAGAGGTTCAGCAGGGTTCACTACGAGCAGCTGTTTACCTGCCTCTCAGCCACGCGGAGATATTCTGCTCACACTGAATTATTCACAGAAAGGAGCGAAGGATACAGTTTGACTTCTAGGTCACTAGCATTACAACAATAAGAGACTGCCTTGAAGTTAGCACATGGAAGAGCAAAGCATTAATTATGTCTGAATCTTGACTAGCTGCCTTCACATAGTTGTACCTTATACGAAGGCTGCACAACAACCAATTGTGAATCTAACCTGTCCTAAATGTACTGTACTTTTTTTTGGCTAAGCTAAATATATAGTGAGTTCCATTGAATTATGGTTGAATAAGCAATAACTTCTAGGATTGAGGAACATATAAGGATGTTTATACTGCTCCTGTACCCCCCAGTCTCCTCGTATCTAACCCAACCTTGCACATAAAAGCCCTGAGCTGGTTCACAGGTTATCTGCTGCAACCCTGACACCAGGCTACACGTTTTCTTAGGTTCCCCTCTTATCTCCAAGATTAATGTGTCAGGTCCATGCCTCCTCCAGTCAGCTGGAGCTGGGCACTGCAGTTTCCCTCCCTCTCCTGCAGGGCCTGGTGCCTCAGACAGCCATGCAGCTGCAGGCAGGTAGAAATTCTGCATTTACTCAAACTGTATTGTAACAGAACTTCTCAAAAAAGGCCCGTGCTCTTGCTCTTCCTCCTCTTGCATTTTGAAGCATCATTGGTTAACTCCAGCTAACCCTCCCGGTCATCGTAATGAGTTCATTACAAGTCGAACAAAGGGAAACTGTTGATGTTTCTTTGTGATAGACACTACATAGTATAGACTAAAGCTGCTAAGACTTTCCTGTAGTTAATTAAGGCTCCGTTACTCTGAACCTGAGCCTGAACGCCTCAGACTGCAGCTTGAAGCCTGCTGGCTAACTTGCTAGTAGGCTAATCTCTCCTGGCAACTTTCAGAGGCATGGACTGATGTCTTACAACTGGGTTACGAAGTCTACAAACGTGTGTGTGCATATATGAGTGTGTGTCAGAAAAGTACAACTCTACCACGGACTGCTTTGTTCAGTGCCACAGTTAGAAACCCAGGAGAACTTTCGTGGGTTTACAAACACAAGGCTCACAATGGCGGTGCGCCTTTCTTTGAAAGCAGCAACACACTGGGCGAATTACACGCGCATGCAGAGTATGTGTGCACGTGAACTGAACAAACTGTGCAACACGAGCGTAAGACAACAGAAACAGGCACCCTCGGTTCCCTCTGCTTTGCATTTATTTCAAGTTAGCGCCATGTTGAGTGCGCCTGCACAGGACGTCGCAACATTGTTTCCAGGAAAACAAAAGCCGCAAGAAAACAAAGTAGCGACCACTCACCTTGGCGATAGCCTTCTTATATCTCATGACAGCCTGCTGGATGAGTGTGCGGACTTTAATATTTCCATCCCCGCATGGCACCACCACCCGGGTCCTGCCAAAACATACCGTGACTTTCATGGTTTAGTATCCGAGATCTTGCCCGGATTCGGAGTGAAACCGAGAAGAAGAGGAGGAGGAGGAGGAGGAATCCGTGTGGAAATAAAAAAGGACCATGGGGGTTTTTGTTTTTGTTTGTTCGGCTCTGCGGCTGTCCTGGTATTCCTTTAAAGAAGCGAGGACTAAAGGTCTTTCCGCTTCTCCCCGCCGGACGACATTGTTTTCTGTGTTTTCAGACCACCTGTTTAGCTTCTCTCTCTCCCTCCTTCCCTCTCTCTCGTTCCCAATCCCCCGTCTCTCTATGCTCAGTCATATGGTGCGTTCAAGTGCGAACCGGACTGTTGGGTGCCAGATAAGAACGTCCAACATGCACGACAAGGCTTAAACTATTTCAAATATGAGTAAAATGTTTCCGTCAGTATCATGAGGAGAAATCTAAATATATATATCCGTGTTTAAAAGTAATACACACTAGTGAGTGTGTTCAGTTTCCATATTGTTTCGTGACCAAATTCCACTGTAAAGAAGCCTGGTCTTCAACCACTGCTCTATTTTCTTCCCAGAAAATGTTTCTCAACAGATTTAGGTGAAAATGAAACAGAGATTTTCTTGCCACGTTTGTCGAGTTTACACCCCTGAGAAAAAAACTTTAACCCATTAATGACGGGGTATAATGATTATATATTATATAATTATAAATGTCCGGGATATCAGTATGGAAAGTAGGAATGGTGTTGCATTTAGGGGACAGAGAGCGAAGTTTATAATTAGCCTTTATTTTATGATGTAAATTATAAAATAAAGTAAATTATTAATGGTTGCATCTCTAATCTCAATTAACTTCTAGTTGAATCAGCCTGTGTTGCCTTTATTTATAAGAAATCTCGTTAGTTCTAAAGAGAGAACAGCTGCTGCAAGTGTTTATCTAAGAGTTTAATCACATGGCTACCGAATAAACAATGCAGGCTGGATACATTTACAGCTGCTTAAAATACAAGTTAATATACACATCCATTAGGCTCCATGACAGATGTGCAGTCTATTGTCTTTTTAGCTAGTTTTAGGTAGTTCAAGTAGCTTCAAGTACTTTTAACATTGTTGTGAATACAGTTCTTCAGCTTATTGAAAAAGTCAAAAATATATCCCTATGCAAGTGGAACATCAAAGAAATGCCTAATAAAAAGTGAGTGTAACTTAAAAACCTTCTCATTTAGGAAGAAAATCGCACCTGAGACTTCAAACTTTGATTAAGGAGTTTACGAGCGGTACCTGAAGGCACCAGAGGAGCATGGACGGCCACCGTTGCAGTCTGGCGCCCCGCTGTGGTCAGCGTGGGTAATGTTTGGCGCGCAGCTAAGCAACGTGACACGCACACGGAGGACCAGACAACAGATGCTAACATCAACACACTGATTGAAAACGATTGCAGATACAATCAATACAGCTACTGCCAGCATTTAGATGAGTCCTCGTGAGTAAAAGTGAAGACATGTTTCATGTATACTTTGTTACTGAACGGATTTAATGTGAGGGTTTGAGTTTACATTTAAAATGATAGGATTAGGCAGAGATTAGGATTGCCTAGGACTCATTTTAAAGTAATTCAGGCTTTAATAAATCCAGTGATATAGCTATTAGGAGTTTCTTTCACAGGGTTCATTTATTTTTGCTAAGCAGTGATATCATTTGTTTTATTACTCCACTTAATGGAAACATCATCACTTAGGAAAGAAACAGGTGCACAAGAAACCCTGTGGCTTTTACTATTTCAGTCCACCGTTACACCCAGGTCTGAAACTGAACCAAACCCCCAAATGAAAAGCAAATCCTATGTGGGGAGCTTTTAGGAAACAGCCGCCCGGGCACATGGATGGATCTGTACCCCTGATCACTTCTGCACACAAGGACCAAGCTACTGTAAGAAACATCCACCTGAGCCAGTAGTGCTACGTCAGTGAGAGATCCCCGCTCTGTCTGATCGGGTTGTACTGCCTATAGAAGAGCTGCAACACAATGTTTGGTGAGAACATGAGGGCTACTGAATTCCAAGTATGTGGAAAGCGTGTGTGTGGTTTACATGGGCACTGGTTTAAATGGGGCCGCTCCCCCATTTAATGCCAGCATGCAGCTGTGAGACTATTTTAACTCGTAGCACAGCTGGAGCGCTCACAGGCCTCCGACCACAGCCTCAGCAGCTGTCACGACGCATTACACTGCCTCAGCGTTGGAGAGTACGAGCACTTGTTCATTGTGGTTTACACGAAAGGTAACAAAGGAAATGTGCAATCACACTAGTGGGAAGAGATAATAAATCTTTCTTACTTTTTTAGACATTTAGCGGGTGTTCTGGCTCAGAGCTACTACCCACAATCCAACAGTGAAATGTGCTTCAGTTTACAATACAAGCAACAGTTGTGAAGCAGCGAGGTCAAAGGTCAAAACTACCTTTGCCAGTGATTGTTTTACTAGAGAGGTGACGGAGAAGTGCTGCAGATGCTCTTCTACAACTGCATCTCAATTGCTTAATATATGATATATGCAAACTCCACTTTGGAAGACCAAAAGTTGCGGCTAAATCTCCAGAAATGTACTTAAATAGTTTTTAAGTCAAGGATTTCACACTCACCATGTAAAGTATTTGGAATATAAATCACCTTATACCTTGAGTACAACCAAGTGTAGTATCATGGCTCTTTGGACACAATTAAAATATGTCAAGATTAATAATGCATGTGATATGCAAAGTGATTTAGATTATATTCGTCATATGCTTAAATGACCAGCATGTTTCCCAGTTCTTGCAATGTGTTACATGTACGCCCCCATATACCTTATGTTACTTACCGAAATAAATATGCAATGCAACAGCAACTATGAAAGCATGTTTGCTTTTTTAATCTGTGAGGTTTAATAATTTAAATAATTTAATAATAATAATTTTATAATATATATAATTTTATATATACATATATATGTATATACATATATAATATATTTATATATGTATATATATAATGTATATATATATATATATATAAATTACATATATATTTTATATATATATAATGTATATATATATTTTTAAATATATAATGTATATATACATATATATATTATATATGTATATATGTGCTGTGCTATGTACATGTGTGACAATAAAAAGTTGATTTGATTTGAATCGTCTTCCATTTCCATAAATAAAAGTAAAAAGTAAAACTAGAAAGTGCAACAATGTCCCCATAAAAATGAAAAGCACTTACTGACTACTCCCAGTAACGTTCTTATATATCATACAGAGTGTGTAATACATGTAAATATAAGTATTTGTGTCGATCATTTATGAATCATTAGTGACTTCTGTGCCCAGTTGCTCCTCTGATCTGAACCTCTTTGGCACAAACTTCTTTCAAGAGACATTTTGATGTCAGGTCAATGCTTCCTCACGTCTGCTTTGTGCAGACGCATTACAGTAATAACTTTATGATTTTAGGTGGGCATTCAAGTATGCAAAGAAGGTTAGAGCAGCTTAACCTCTGACACATTTTAAACCCCAACATGTCTGAAAGGACTGTGAAATTTGACAAATTAGTCCAGCATTAAGCTGCAAAGGGCACAACGGATGCTCAAATGCCTCTTTGATGGTATTAACAGCATGTAATTGTGTTACGCGTTCATCCCAGGCTAATTTTGTGCTAAAGAGCTGTCTGGTTCAGGTCATATGGTTCCCTGCTGTCAGGCCTTTGTGCCCCCCGAGGGTCACCCTTCTGCTGCTGGTGCTCGACCATCTGGAGCCTCTGTCCTCTGACCGCAGGACACAGGAGGATGAGGAGGATGAGGAGGAAGGACCAAAGGGTAAACAGTGGGGCGAGGGGGACACGGGCCAAAAACAACGGATGTAAATTCTCTCCATTATTTAGACGAACGCGACAGAGTTTTACTAAATGATGGACAGAAAAAATGTCCTCTGGGAAAATTGAAATATTGCAAAACAAGAGGAATACAACAAGAAACGATTTTACGACACTGTTATAAGATGCTGTAGAACAAATGAGAGGAGAGTAACATGACAAGGAGAAATAAGAAACAATATGGAAAGTTACACATCATTAGTTTTTCTTCATTACGAGACAGTGTGGAGATTTCTGTTACAAACACCTAATACAATCTATGCACATGAACACAGCCCCATTCACTTACTGCTGAATTAGGGAATGTTGTCGTCACCCTGTCAGAGGTCCAGGCAGGGACTTGGCCGTGCAGAGCAGGCCTCTTTGATAACAGCAGGGGCAGTGTTAGAACAGTACGCACTCTCCTGGCATGGAGGGGGACAGATGGTGGCTCTGGGGTCAGATCTAAATAAAGAAATTCAGCAAGTGCTACTGTACACACCTTTATAGCAGATAGAAATAACACATTTTGGAATATATAGATGTTTGTATTGAGGTTAATGCATGCTTTTGGGAGCTTTACATTTACTAATTCTTTATTTAAAGCCTCTATGAAACTAATCTTGCCTTGTCTACCTAAGTGTAAAAGACCCAGTATTCTTCTATTGTTTGTGGAATTGGAACATTTCCTATACGGGTCTGGTGTTCGTTATTCACTTTGCACTCTTTAATGTTTACTGCTGATGTCATGGAGACAGAGATTTAGACGTATCTCACATTTACACTTAATACTTAATGAAAATGCTTAAAATAAAGGATAAATTGATCCTGTTGCTTGTCTGTGTTTTAAAGTGCTTTTTTCTGCCAGTAGATGGCACCATTAGTCTGGTCTGTAAACACGTGAGTCACCATAGCTGAATACATACACTGAACACCAACATGAAGTCCAACATTGCTTTGAAATGTGCTAAATGTATATTATCGACAACTTGAATTTCGCTGTTGAAACTGACTCTGTTCTTGTATTTACTACATATCTTTAAATGTATAGCCATGTTGTAAGACAGTTAGGCTATTTAACGTAGGCTAATATAATGTAACATTCATATCTATATGTTCTCTTCCTACAGTAAACTATATCCTTACTTTTCTTATACCCAAAAACACACTTTGCACTTGAGTTTAACTTTATTTACGCCCACTCCATATCCATGTAAACAATGTGTTTTTGGTCCAAAGCAAATATGAGAACATGAAGAAGCAGTACAATGAATAAAAATGTTCTCAGTCGCCTCCGCTGCCGGCAGTTCCTTTCTGTTGAAGTTTACAGAGCTGCATCCAGCTACATGGAGTAGATGGAAGTCGGATGTTGTCTCTTCAAAATAAAATACTTCTCATGCGATCAATAGCAATGCTTCACATCCCTCTTTGATATACTTTGGTTGTATCTTAATTGTGGTAATACAATGATACACAGTGTAAGTGTTATAATGACAACAAGTTATAGTAGCCATGTGACAGGTGTGTCATGTGACCATGGGACAGGTGTGTCATGTGACAGTTGTGTCATGTGACCATATGTGACAGTTGTGTCATGTGACCATGTGTGACAGTTGTGTCATGTGACCATGTGTGACAGGTGTGTCATGTGACCATGTGTGACAGGTGTGTCATGTGACCATGTGTGACAGGTGTGCCATGTGACCATGTATGACAGGTGTGTCATGTGACCATATGTGACAGTTGTGTCATGTGACCATATGTGACAGTTGTGTCATGTGACAGTTGTGTCATGTGACCATATGTGACAGTTTGTGTCATGTGACCATGGGACAGGTGTGTCATGTGACAGTTGTGTCATGTGACCATATGTGACAGTTGTGTCATGTGACCATGTGTGACAGTTGTGTCATGTGACCATGTGTGACAGGTGTGTCATGTGTGACAGGTGTGTCATGTGACCATGTGTGACAGGTGTGTCATGTGACCATGTGTGACAGGTGTGCCATGTGACCATGTATGACAGGTGTGTCATGTGACCATATGTGACAGTTGTGTCATGTGACCATATGTGACAGTTGTGTCATGTGACAGTTGTGTCATGTGACCATATGTGACAGTTGTGTCATGTGACCATGTAACAGGTGTGTCATGTGACAGGTTTGTCATGTCATGTTATATGACAGGTGTGTCATGTGACCATGTGTGTCATGTGACCATGTGTGTCATGTGACAGTTGTATCATGTGACCATGTAACAGGTGTGTCATGTGACAGGTTTGTCATGTGACCATGTGACAGGTGTGTCATGTGACCATGTGTGTCATGTGACCATGTGACAATTGTGTCATGTGACCATGTGACAGGTGTGTCATGTGACCATGTGTGTCATGTGACCATGTGACAGGTGTGTCATGTGACAGGTGTGTCATGTGACCATGTAACAGGCGAGTCATGTGACCATGTGACAGGTGTGTCATGTGACCATGTGACAGGCGAGTCATGTGACCATGTGACAGGTGTGTCATGTGACCATGTGACAGGTGTGTCATGTGACAGGTGTGTCATGTGACCATGTGTGTCATGTGACAGTTGTGTCATGTGACCATGTGTGACAGGTGTGTCATGTGTGACAGGTGTGTCATGTGACCATGTGTGACAGGTGTGTCATGTGACCATGTGTGACAGGTGTGCCATGTGACCATGTATGACAGGTGTGTCATGTGACCATATGTGACAGTTGTGTCATGTGACCATATGTGACAGTTGTGTCATGTGACAGTTGTGTCATGTGACCATATGTGACAGTTGTGTCATGTGACCATGTAACAGGTGTGTCATGTGACAGGTTTGTCATGTCATGTTATATGACAGGTGTGTCATGTGACCATGTGTGTCATGTGACCATGTGTGTCATGTGACAGTTGTATCATGTGACCATGTAACAGGTGTGTCATGTGACAGGTTTGTCATGTGACCATGTGACAGGTGTGTCATGTGACCATGTGTGTCATGTGACCATGTGACAATTGTGTCATGTGACCATGTGACAGGTGTGTCATGTGACCATGTGTGTCATGTGACCATGTGACAGGTGTGTCATGTGACAGGTGTGTCATGTGACCATGTGACAGGCGAGTCATGTGACCATGTGACAGGTGTGTCATGTGACCATGTGACAGGCGAGTCATGTGACCATGTGACAGGTGTGTCATGTGACCATGTGACAGGTGTGTCATGTGACAGGTGTGTCATGTGACCATGTGTGTCATGTGACAGGTTTGTCATGTGACCATCTGTGTCATGTGACAGGGGTGTCATGTGACCATGTGACAGGTGTGTCATATGACCATGTGACAGGTGTGTCATGTGACCATGTGTGTCATGTGACAGGTTTGTCATGTGCCCATGTGTGTCAAGTGACCAGGTGTGTCATGTGACCAGGTGTGTCATGTGACCATGTGTGTCATGTGACAGGGGTGTCATGTGACCATGTGACCATGTGTGTCATGTGACCAGGTGTGTCATGTGACCATGTGTGTCATGTGACAGAGGTGTCATGTGACCATGTGACAGGTGTGTCATGTGACCATGTGTGTCATGTGCCCATGTGTGTCATGTGACAGGTGTGTCATGTGACAGGTGTGTCATGTGACCATGTGACAATGTGACATGTGTGTCACGTGACCATGTGTGTCATGTGACCATTGTGACAGGTGTGTCATGTGACAATGTGACAGGTGTGTCATGTGACCATGTGTGTCATGTGACCATTGTGACAGGTGTGTCATGTGACAATGTGACAGGTGTGTCATGTGACCATGTGTGTCATGTGACCATGTGTGACAGGTGTGTCATGTGACTATGTGACAGTTGTGTCATGTGACCAGAGAAATTAGATGGATTGATGGGATTTGAATGACGTCATTGATGTCGCCCGAAGCCTCGCTGCCGAGTGATACCACGTGGGTGTTTCAGATAGTGGCTCAGATCGGTTAAATCACTGCAACTTACCAGTATTACAACACTAATATTACCCCTGCTGCCATTTATTATGACAATAATGGCCGTATTATTATATTAGATGATTTATGATACAATTATTGCTCAAATAATTGATTGACACTGTTACGTTCCCTAATGGTCTAGGAGGGAAGGGAAGTAACAACTAGAAATAAAATAACCCAGGTGAAGAAAGGAAAACGAGGCAACGATGTACGCAGACCATGATCCAGCAGCGCTTGGTTCGGCCCGGGGCGTTAATGGAGGCGTCGTGGGTTAAGGTGAGGTGTGTACATGGGGATATTCACGAGTACCCTGTTGTGACCCTTATAGTATAATTTAAGGGGAAAAAGCATAGAGTTAAGGCTGGAGTTAGTACTCGGGAAGGGAAATGTGAGTTGTGTGCGGTGTTCAATGGGAAGACTTTTGTGGTGATATAAATTGAAGTCGGAGCTTGAATGTCGAATCAATCCAGTAAACTTCTAGTTTAAATATAGGTATTTATTAACGTGATATGACCGCATGGAAAGTACACACAGCCATGGACAATTCAGTTTCACCAATACACAGACCACATTGAAGGAGTCTCTCAGCTCCACTGAAATTGTGTTGTTTTACACATGTTACATTTCTCCTAACTCTTTATCGGGGGCGTTGTCCTCTCTTCCGGGTTGGCTGGGGTTATGTCCGGTTGACCCCTTGTAGGCGCATGAGAGTCCACGCCCCTTAGCGCAGATGCCTTCATTTGGATTTCTTCAGTCGCCCCTTGAGGACGGGCGTACTTATAACATATTCGCAGTAACATTTCTTTCGCTGAGTAGTGAAAACATTCAGTACATAGAATACTTTTCAAATAGTAAAACAAATAAACTCAGAAGTTAGTTATCACAACTTAGAGTAAACAAATGGATATTTATACATTCGGGAAGTAATTATTTCACAAATTCCCTCCTTACACACCATTTATGGTTTGTATAATACCTAGTGGAAAATAAGACACAGTGGCAACATAAAAATAAAAGTGAACATAGACACAAAGAATATCAGTAAAATAAATTAACTTCAGTTATAAAAGTCAGCTTGAGTATAGCAGCAGTAAACATTTCATAAATCGTACGCATAGTCATAGCCAACTATCTTCTATCTATAGCACCTTTGATGGCTAAAGTCCCCATAAATAAAGTCTGTGGACGTGACCTCCGGGGGGTCTGCATTGTTGGTCTCTGGGCTCAGTTCTTCTTTGTGTGGGTGGAGGGCTCAGTGGAATAAAGGAGAAAGGTCCAACAGCGACAGAGAGGGAGAGGAGTTCATGAGTGTGCACAGCAGCAGATATGAATCTGTTCTCAGTGCTTATTAGGACTAAAAAAACAGTTGACAGCAAATCAACAGTTCCTTCCTGCAGCCGTGTGGGTTTCCGCTCTGCAGCCTTTCTCACATTAATAGCACAATGACAGTTACAACCTCTGGTTAAAGAATCATTCCAGAAGCTTCAGTTTGAGCTCAGTCTCAGCTTTGATCTGTTCTTAAACTGTGAGAGAAACAGCTCGAATCCTGAAGTCACAGCTGAGAGGCTGAAATAATAATAACACATTCAGTAAAGGCACTAAAAATAAAACAAGTGTAATACCAAAATAAATGATAAAACATAAATACCAGCTTAAATCACTGTTTTTAAACACAAACAACCATGTGTTATAAATACAAAACAACATAAACATCAAATGTATATGAAAGAATAAAGCAAATAAAAATAATAAGAAGAACAAAAGTACACACATATATTTGCCAGTGTTTTCTCATATTTTCCACTTTAATCATAATGAATTATAAATGTTGCTATTACATATAATAATGTAATATATCATAATTGTGCTGTATATTATAATACATTACATCATAAGTAATATTTTAATCCCTCTCTTGTTTTTGTTTGTCTTATTATCAGTTTCTCTTTTTGCAACTGAAGAAACAACAATTGTTAAATTGTGTTTCTGAAATCTTCCATCCTCTCATAAATGTCTTCTCTCTATAAAAGATAATATTCCAGTGAAGTTTAAATGTCTGCCCTCAAAGTGTTTAAATTACCACCAGAGGATTTTAAGCGCTGACTCCTCGACCACAATATTTACATAAACATGTCGTACGTGTGTTATCATCGATCAGAGCGACAGAACACAAACCACGGAGACAAACACGTCTTCTTGGTGTTTCACCCCCTCAAGAAAACATCAGCAGAACTAGAGCGTCCATGTTATCACCTCAACAGAACACAACATCGTGTGGTTCTGTCTTTGTGTTACATAAACATGAATCTTTACGTATAATCAGTAACTGTATTAGTCCCGTTCATCTCGATGAAGCTGTAATAGTGAAGCGCTGTTTTATTAGTGTAGAATAAATAAACATGCTCATTATTTCACCAACGTTCAGACTTCAGCCCGACTGAGCGAGTCGCTGTGTTTTCATCTTATAGCAGTTGTAGCTTCAGAGCAGCTGCTGTTTGTTCATGTGTGGAAACAACAGTGTCATCAGCGTAGAGCTTTACATCCACACTGACACAGTTATAAAAGGGGGTCTCAGCACTGAACCTGGTGAAACAGACACACACACTGACTGTATATAATATCTGTGTGGATATATTTACTTATCTTGTCCTTGTTTAGCTGAATGTTTATATAGTAATAATAAGTATATTCAGAGCTACTTACAACCACACACAGATTACTTGTAGGCGTCAACATAAACGACCAACGAAATGGATTCTGTTTCTGATTATTTGCGTTAAAGCCAAACTGAAATCCATAATACAGACACACAAACACTGTGATTTTTAGCTTTATTGAGCATTTGACAAACCTGCCGCACTCTGCACAAGGTATTAAAGAGAAACAGAAGAATATGAAAGATACTAAACACAATAAAACATCTACCAGCTAACGATTCATCTTTCTATAAGTCTACAAGTCACAAGTAAAGGTGGAAATAAACACATAAACACAGAATGTATACTTAGTAACTGCAAATATATATGTGTATATGTACTTATAGTTTTAGGATGACGGTAACCTGCATAACAAGATACATTTTACAACCGACCACAACACGTCATAACTGATATTAGAGTGTGAGGATCATCAGCAGAGAGAGTCCACAGCAGTACACCAGACTCTTCACTATCAGCACTGTGTACAGCAGGCAGAGCAGCCTCACCCTGCACTGAGACTGGAAGGACACTGACACACACACGACACACAGACACACACACACACACACACACACACACACACACAGACACACACACGCACACACACACACACACACAGAATTTAATCAGTGTAATGTTTCCCGACGGGACGACCAGCTTCACATGGAGACAGGGGTCGTCTACAGTTTCAGTGAAAGCTCAAAGGTCCTTATTAAATACAACAAGTCAGCGCCCCACCAAGCTTTGCAACAAGCCAGTCGCCACAATTTATTTTTAGCATTTTACGTTTGTGCAAAACACGGATACGTTGAAGGTGAACGTCTGTGAAGCAAAACCACGTTTCATAAATACGTTTCATATCAGCCTCGTCTCACGCTTGTCGAAACGTCGACATTCAACGTATCCGTGTTTTGCACAAACGTACAATGTGGACATTTCTTCCAGCCGACTGGGCTGCTTCCTGGGTCTGTAGACAGGACAGTGATTCTCAAGGTGGACGTTGAAAATGAAAGCTGCACTGAGAAAGGAAACATTGGCATTGAAGGAGAGGCAGCAGGTGATCTTACAGTCAGCTTGCTGCAGTGCTGGCAGGTCTGCTGGCTCTCTCTCTGGAGGACAGGAGGCTGCTGGAGCTGGAACCTCTGAAACAGAAAAGCAGTGAAATGTTTGGAGTGAGATGTCTGTCCTCTGCACCTCTGCTCTCTTTGACAGCGTCTCCACATGAAGCTGAATCCCTGCTGAACACAGTCACCAAGCCTTCATCACCTTGTTCTGCTTGGGCCTCCACTGTGCCCCCCTCGTGCCGGACGTAGCAGCGGTATTTATATGTGCTGTTCTCTTGCTGGTGGATCAGCAGGATGCCGGCGGTGCGTCCCGACTCTCTGAGCTCCAGCTGCTCTCCCTCAGCAGGGGGCAGCTCCTCCAGAGGACCGTCCTCCTTTCGTCTTCTCCAGGAGAACTGGACCAGAGGAGGGAACATGGCTGAGGCCAGACACAGCAGGGAGCTCTTCCCCTCCAGGTGGGCTCTGGATGCTGCTGGGTACACGCTCACCACGGGCTTCACTACCTGCTCATCTGAAGTTTGACACACATTCACACAGTCAACAGCAGCTTCCAGCACTGCACTGCATTCAGTGTGATCCTGGAAACTACATGGACTGTGATCACTAAAGTCCTCATCAATACAGCACAAAGTTCAGTCCATACACTGTGTTCACCTGCTGATCAGACACACTGAGCGTCATCACGGGTCTACACAACAGCTGCTTCTACAACTCTTTACTTTAGTACAAAGTTCATTCACTATAATGTCCCATTCATTATTATTATTATTAATATAATGTTATATAAGATAATGATGATCATGATAAGTATCTTCATACAGTGGAAAACTTGTTCCATATTAAAGTTAATAAACATTATTATAAATTACATATTTACCTTCACATAAAATAAAATTTACAATTTAATGATTACAATATAAATATAACATATTATATATTTATCAACATATTATTAAGTTTAACCACTAAAACAACAAATCAATATATTAATCATTTCATAACTTTTTTATAAATATTGAACTTTTACGCACAATTACAAAAATATGTTTGGAAATAATATCAAATGTGACTTCCATGTAAAATAATATATAAAAAGTTACGACTTTATTTATCACTGACGGGAACTTCACATATAATTTAATACAAAGTGATATAATATAATATAATAATGATACTTACATAGAATGGATATTGTATTCTATATATATATATATATATATATATATATATAAATTATAATAAATACATATTTAAATTCTGATTAATACAATCGTGTTTCAATGGTTACAACATTTACAACATATTATATATTTAACACTATATACTTAATGCTTACCATTAAAAACACTAATAAATAAAACAATATTTCACTTTTATACACAACTACAATAATATGTTGAGAAATATCAAATGTGAATTTAGACTGCTATTGATCCCTGAGGGGAAATGAACATATAATATAAAACTAAATATTATAATATAATTAAATATGATGCATAATATTTACCACAAAACATATTTATTGTTGTATATGTCTGGTATATGTATTTTGAATTAGATGAAGGTTAATTTACTATTTATATTTATATATATTATCTGTTTAGGACATTATATATCACCCTATATCATATACAAATATATAAAATAGTTTGTATAAATGATATATATTGTTATTGTTATATTGCAAAATCCTTTCCCTGTATTAGAGTTCATATAAATATAATAAGAAGTTAAATATTTACCTTCACATGAAATACATTTTATATAAATATTGTTACTTTAATAAAGATTAATTATTATTAAGTATAACATGTTATATATTTACCATCATATACTTTACTCAAAACCAAAGAAATTAAAACTTTTTTCATCACAATTTTAACTTCTATAAACAATTACAATGAGATGTTTGAATATTTAAAATGAGAATAAAAACTCCAATATAATATAATACAATATATCTTATAATATAATATAATATAACATATTATAATATAATATAATACAATATAATACAGTATCATATATTATAATATAATATAACATATTATAATACAATATAATACAATATATATTATAATATAATATAATATAACATATTATAATATAATATAATACAATATAATACAGTATCATATATTATAATATAATATAAACATATTGTAATACAATATATACAATATATATTATAATATATATAAATAATATAATACAATATAATATATATAAACATATATAACAATATAATATAAATAAATAATATTATTAATATAATATAACAATATATATCATATAATACAATATAATATAAGAATATATAAACAATTATATAATATATACAATATATATATATTATATTATATGATATATAATATAATTTAATTTAATGAATGATATAATTCGAAATTGTATTTTGTTCATCTGATACATAAATATTTACCACCAAAAATATATTTATTGTTATATTTAATAATCTTTTACACAATATTTATAGGGTCTATATTTAAAGTTTGTTAAGATATAAATAAGTGTGTTGCCATTTTATATAATCTTATATCGTATATTTAAATTAGTAAGCATGATTTATATTTATTCTAATATCATGTTCAGTATCTGTAAAAGTTATAAAGTTAATTTAACCATTAATTAAAAATAAAAGTTATTATTTAACACATTACATTAACATTTTAAAGTTACATAAATTGTTTTAAAAACAGATTTTCCATCTA
This sequence comes from Cottoperca gobio, assembly GCF_900634415.1. Lineage (NCBI taxonomy): Eukaryota > Metazoa > Chordata > Actinopteri > Perciformes > Bovichtidae > Cottoperca > Cottoperca gobio. The sequence goes on along the minus strand of NC_041371.1, from coordinate 2,842,912 downwards.
TTAGATTAAGTTTACTAACATATTGTATCTTGTATATACAGAAACAAGCTATACTGTGTATTTAAAACATTACAAATATCACACTTTTTCTATATAAATGAGTTTAATCTGCAGAATAAAGAATAACTTGAGTTCAGTGAGATTTAAACATATTTGCAGGAAGTTTGAACCTTTTTTATGTAACAACAGCTGCACGGCTGCAAGAATTCTACTAATGATAAAAAGTAACATGTGAAGCCTGAAGCAGCACAAACTCATCCAAACACATGTTCAACGTGTTAAATAAAGTGAAGGAAGATGAAAGTTTATTCTTACCTGTTACATACAGTTTAGTTCCAGAGCCAAAGATCAAGTATCCTGGCCTCCTCCCCGTCACCACTGTGAAACAGAGTGATACAAAAACCTGTCTGCTGTTGAACGTGTCAGCTGAGGTGAACGAGTCCAAATGATTCACCAGGATCATGTTTCAGCTCATGTGTTTCTCTAATGTTCATATTAACACGTCTCTTCTGTTATTGTCCTTTTAGACACAGAGCGTCTGCGTGGAGCGTTGCTTCACACGTTCCTGCTCCTCAGAGGATAAATCCTGCTGACTTTGGGAAGTTTCTATCTGGCTCCATCATCAGCTCACATCTTTAAATTGTCCATTTGATTTAGGACGTGTGTGTGAAATGACAGGACGCTTGTCCACATGGTGTGTGTGGTAGTTTGTATTAGAAGCAGAAAGAGTTCCTGTGAGAGTGTTTGGATGTATGTAAAGGGTTGGACTTTGATTTCATTACACTTTGTTTTAAACACTTCAAACATCTCGTGCATCAATATTGTGTCACATTCGGCCATGAGACATTTCTCTGTTGATCAGCAGCTGGACATAAACATTAGGATTCATCCTCTGGGGACCATGAACATCCACTGGACATGTGATAGAAGTCAGGCAGGTATCTTGTTCTGGATCTCAGTGTTGGTTGGATGGAAAGACTGAGCCAAAGGTCCCACTGCTCACAGAGAAACTTCATTCAATCCAAATACGTTTAGCAAATCTGTGTTGAGGGGGGAACTGTCCTAAAACCTGGAGTCCACTTTATTATTGACTGAAGGGAAATGATCTGCTGACATGTGATGTTAGAAATGTGTCTGCAAAGCTTTTATTGTGAAGGACACAGGAAGTGTTTGCATGAAGAGCAGATCAGCCTTGTGAGGAGGAACGGACTTTATTCCTGCAGCAGGTCGAAGAAGACGATTTTCAATCTTCATCAAAATGTTGTTTTTATTATTGTGTCACTTTTGTTTTAGTGAATCATTTTAATCAGGCACTGCTTTTAAAAAGATCTTTGTTTGTTGTTTATTTGTGTTATTAATGTAGATGTTATGGTTATTGTTGTCTCTCTGTTTGATCTTTGACCTCTGTGTTTGTCCTCACTGTGTGGAACAACAATAAACCTGCTGGAATATCTGACAGAAACATAAAGAACATATCAAATCAATCCTCAGTTCAGTGTTTGTGGCTGAGATGGAGACATGTGAACCTGGGCTGTGGTTCACGGCTCTCTTCCTGTCACACACACTGTTTGACATCTGTTCATCTGGAGGTTTTTGTACGGGCTGCAGGGATAATGTCTCACTGTGGGGGCATACTTCCAACAGGAGCAGTAGTAGGTGGCTGAATGAGTGAGTTTAACTTTCTGGATCTTCAACTCAAAGACGTTCTGTTTCTTCACAGCTGAGAAATCATCTTTCTGAGGATGATTGTAAACCTGAGTAAACTTCACCAGTAATGTTATCAATATAAAGAATCCTTGTGAATGTTTCTGTGTCTCTCTTCTGGTAGCCAGAATACTACAGGATAAGAACCATCACACAGCTCAGAGTCTCGACAGCTGAATGAAACTTCTCCACCAACTCTCCTGGTCAATGTTAAATCATCCTGAATCAGATCTGCTGCCATGGCAACCAGCGCTGTATAAAAACCAGACAGGTAGATGAAGGTGAGCGTGACGGTGTTTGTTAAAGGTTGAGTTTGCCGGCTCCTGATTGGCTGGAAACACTCACCTGAACACAGACAGCACAGAGCAGCAGCTGGGAGGAAAAGCATTTTGTGCCGCGGTGTCTCCTGGTGAACCTGCGGAGAAGCTGAGGCCAAACAAGGACGAGCTGTGAGATGAGACGACGTGTTTGTGACGGCTGCTCACACCTCCCATCAGCCCCTGCTGCACACGAGCTGCTGTCTGACAACACGCCTTTTACACAGCACACATTTTCACTTCCTACTAAAGTAACGAAGGCCGGATGTGAAAGAAGTCACATGTTGTTCTGAAGTAAAAGCATTGATTCCAGAGTGTCTAAATATTCTGTAAAGTAAAGTAAAAGGTCTTGATTTCCACATTTCTGGAAGTTTTTAACTTCCTTTGATGCGTCGCAGCTTTTGTGAAAGAAATGAAAACATATTACAAAGTACAAAATCTCCATCAGTATTTATTCCTTCTAGTTTCTATAAATTCTGTTAATTCAAAATAAAAAATAAACAGCAGCTTATGTGCTGAATTAATTCACTGAAGTTTATTTATAAAGCACTTTTAAAAACACGCAGAGTTCGACCAACGTGATAATAAACATCATAAACAAAGTAAAATAATATAACATAAACATAAAAAGCAGTAGAAATAACAGAACAATATTATCCCAAACACAAATAAATAAGAAAAGTGGAAAGTAATGAAAGAAGTGAAACATAAACCTCGAACGACACTCAAAGGCCTGAGAAAACACGTGAGTCTGAAGTTTATCTTTAACGTGTCGACAGAGGGGGAATGCTTTCTGAAATGTTTCCTCTAATCTCCTTTAAATGGAAAAACATCATCAAACCAAAGCAGACAAATGTCCGTGTGTTCCTTTAAGAAGCTTCAGGAACAGTTCGGACACACTTAACATTATTTAAGGGATATGTATTTGTGCTGTTTGCTGCTGGTGCTGACATTAAACATCACAGAGAAACAGCACCACCCTGTGGTCAGTCACAGGAAGTGCAGGGGATCATAGAAGGTGCTGGTGACGGTCACCATGACGACATGATGATGCTCTCAGCTCTTATTTTACAGGCTCAAAGAAACCCCACAGTGACATCTAGTGGATAAAACACACACAGCAGTACATGAGAAGTATTACTGGCATTAATGTTGTTACTTCTTCTTCTACTGCAACACAATACAGTCAATTCTACTTTTACAGATGTGAGCACCTACTTCTACCAGCTGTGATAGAAACCTGAGGTTCTCAGACACTGAACCTTTTGTCTCTTCCTCAATCAAATAACTATTATCGTGTGACAGAACTTTGTCGGTGCTTCTTTATCTCCTTCTAAGCATTACAAAGTATACAAATGTCAGGTAGTGGGTTGAGGTGAAGCTTATTTTGAAGTATTAACAAATGATTCTTTTCATTATGGATTAATCTGATGATTCATTTCTCCTTTAATACGTTGATTGTTTGGTTTTTAAAAGTAATGAAACGAGTGATAAATGAACCCAAAGTGACACTTTCACAACGTTTGTGTAGTCCAAACCTCAACATACTGAAACGTTAACATTATTAACATTATGCAAAGGAAAAGCATAACTCACCCTCACATACGATATATTGACTGTCTTTTCATGGGCAAACCTACTGGATCTTATGCAATAATAATTACATTTATTCTTATACAAAATAACATTCATATTAGTGAAATAATAACATTTATTTACGTACAATAATTGCATTCATATTGGTGCAATAATTACTTTGAATTTAGTGCAATAATTACATTTAGTCTGCTGTAATAATTACAGTAATGTATTTTCGTACAATAATCACATTCATACTATTACATAAATTACATTTATTACATTTATTCTCGTGCAATACTTGTTTTTAATGTAGTGAAATAACTACAGTTACTTTAGTGCATTATAAAATACATTTATTCCCATACAATAACTACATTTTACCTACTATTATTGTAGTGCAATAAATTCTCACTCACTAGTGCAATATTATATATATATATATATATTATATCATAAAATTAATCTGGTGCAATAATTAAAATGATGTACATTAATAAAATAAAACATTCATACTAATGCAAATATAACATTTATTCTAGTGCAATAAATACTCAAACTATCTCAATAATTACATTGAATATATTTATTTTACTTATTGTTTTAGAACCTGTGTTGTTGGCTGTGAATGTTTGTTTTATTGTAGTTGTATTTTTGTGTCTTTTAATTGCATTAATCAAAAGCAGTGCTCCTCATTTCATTGTAGTCTGTACAATGACAATATTATATATTATATATATATATATATATATAATATATAATATATAATATCTAACATATAATATTATATATATATTATATATATATATACATATAATATATATATTATATATTATATATTTATATATATATAATATATAATATATAATATTATATGTTATATATTTATATATATATATATATATATATATATAATATATAATATATAATATACAACATATAATATTATATATTATATATTATATATTATATATTATATATTATATATTATATATTATATATTATATATTATATATTATATATATATATATACATTCTGTATTATTTGGGGGCTCTCTGGTTTGCATGGTGCCCATAGATTAAGCGATCTCTGCTGTAACTTAGAGATCTTGTTGGATGTTTTCAGTTTACCTGGTAAAATGCCTCCAAAAGGAGCTCGACAAGAAGGTTTCTGAAACAAGATACAGTCCAAAATGATAAAGTAAAGTATGATTTAAATCTCATGAGTACAAAAGTAACTGCATGAATGTCAGCAGTCTGAGTAGCAGCAGCAGAAGTACAAATAAACAGTAAAGTCACATGTCAGTGACTTCCACAGGGACAGCAGGACGGCTCCACCTGAGCAGCGCTTCCATTACTAACAGTTGTCTCTGACATGGACACACTTCATCTCTCATCTGTGACGCGCTGACCTCCAGCTGACTCATCTTCTCCTCTGACCCACAGCAATGTGAAGACAAATGGGGACACCTGTGTGCGTTGGCTGACTTCGCCATCGCCCTCAACGAGAGCATCCAGGAGATCAACAAGCACTCGTTCAACAACTTCGAGCTGAGGATCGGTAAGAGTATCATCATTTCTCATCCTTTATGTCCTTTGACTTTCTTTAAGTCTCTAGAACGTCACTAAATATCAACAAAAAAGAACTTGTTTTATCTAACAAATATTCCAAACCCAAACATATTCAGTTTATAGTGATGTTAAAGACGAAGAATAAAATGTTTTGATAACTGAGCACTACCTTTCTACGATGATGCGTCTCGCTGTTCTCCTCCTCGATGCTCAGAGTCCAACACTAATAGTTGGTATGATATCTTACCAAAGGTTTCCGTTCGTTCTCCTGCGAATGTCCAACAATTTGTCGATTTCTGCTTGTTAAACTGTCTTTTCAAGTTAAACTTCAGTCTCCAGCGGAAGAGATTGTGTTTTGTATGACGACTGCACGTCCCTTGTGAAGTTACAACAGCTGATCACCTGTGTGTCTCTGGCAGGTATGGCCCACGGCTCGGTGGTGGCCGGTGTGATCGGAGCCAAGAAGCCTCAGTACGACATCTGGGGGAAGACGGTGAACCTGTCCAGCCGGATGGACAGCACGGGGATCAGCGGCAAGATCCAGGTGCCAGAGGACACTTACCTGATCCTGAAGGAGCGCGGCTTTGCTTTCGAGTACTGCGGCGAGATCTACGTGAAGGGCATCAGCGAGCAGGAGGGAAAGATCCGAACACACTACCTGCTGAGGCCGCGTGCAGCCCAACCCGCTCATCATGCAGTCGCGCAAAATCACCGGCCAGCACTCGTTGGCGGCCGTGGTGCTCGGCCTGGTGCAGTCTCTCAACAGGCAGAAGCAAAAGCAGATCCTCAATGAGAACAACAACTCGGGCATCATGAAGGGCCACCACCACTACAACCGGAGGACGTTGTTAGCGCCCGGTACCTCCGAGGTAGGAGGGGGACATCACACCGAGGCAGCTGAGAAGACCGAGCTGTCCTGAGAAGCAGATTGGTGTTTCAGTTGCACACAGATTCCTCAGAGGCAGAGCGGCTCTACAGGCAGACACCATCCCCGGGGTTGAGTTATATCAGCGTGTGCAGCCTTCCAACTTAGTAACATTAGGACAGAAACGCAGGTGGAAGTTCTTCCGGCGTCATTGCAGCTTTATTATTTGAGTACTGAGACCCAGATGTTGAACCAGTCATTGTTTTACAAGTCACAAGTAAGTCTCAAGTTTCAAGTCCTGCACGAGTCATAACGCACGTTTCACACACTGCAACATGTTCTCTGCTGACCACCACATAGTGTTTCTACACAAACAGAAGTATCTTTGGTAGAATGTTCTCCAGCTGGCGCTCAGTGACGTCGGTACTTCCTGCTTTTCTCCTGCAGCTTGATTTGATGCTGTCGGTTCAAACTAAGCTGATCTGTGAATCAAGTGTCGACTTGCTTGGAATGAAACGTGGACGTTGATTCAGGAGATTAACTGATTCGTGGGACGCTTATAAAAAACCCAGATGTTTTGATCTTCGGGCTTGGAGGAAGGTTTTTAGGTATTTCAAGTGAAAAGGCTCAAGTTTAAATAAAGTCACCAGTCGTTGGTGTTAAAGGGTTAAATTGTGCCTCAAGTCTGACTCGAGTCGACAGATCTGCTGAAAGCTACGCCCGGTTTCAGACCGGCCACACGTATCTGTGGTCGCTGACCTCTCAGATCAACATGCATGAGATGGATGCAGCTTCTGATTCGACTGTCGGCGGGATGAATACACTCGTTACTCTTCGTTAGGATGAAATGAAATCTATTCAAACCTTCTGTCCCTGATGCTCCAACGATGCTTCTCCAAAGATGTGTGTCATGGTTGCTGCAGGTCTATGCAGAGAAGGGTGTCGCAGGCTTGCACAGGTCACATTTCTCTTTCGAATTTCACGTCATTTGCACATTTTGCATCTTTATGTAACCGTTTGAACACCTTCACACCTCAAAGATACGATAAGAGTGTTAATGTGTCTCTGTGACAAACACTGAATGTAAACAGAACGTTGTTTACAAGGGCCACCATCAGTCTTTCATCAAGCTGGAGGATATCAGCAGACAGCTTGCTACCTGCTCATTTCCACTGAGCGTACTCGTGTGAACGTTTATGGAACCGAACCTTCTTCCCCTCAACATCTTGAATGTCATGTCAGGATGAACTCGTGCAGGTTCCTCTGGCTGCTGCCGCTCAGGTTTAACTCAACCAGTGAGATGGTTTCTGCCTCCTGAAGCTGCTCTGCTTGTGACGAATATGTGTCCAACTGAAACTCCACTTTGTTCCTGAAAGATGAAGAGGAGGAGGAGGAGGTGTGGTAAGGAGGGAGGGATTGGACAGGACGTCTGCGTTCTGTTTCCACCCCCCCCCCATCATCTGTTCGATGTTTGTTCGAATGATCCCCTCGGACTGTCTGACTTCCCTCCTGTCGTTTCCACTTCCCCTTTTGATGTCGCCCCCGCCCCGCCCAAAACCCAGAACCCTGTCCCGCTCCGACCTCGCCCGGTGTCCATGTTTCTTTTTTGTATTTCTTTTATATATGAGAAAACAATAAAAGGGGTCTCATTTTTTATACAAGCCGTGTGTCTGGTTGCCTTTATTCTGTCACATCTGCAGAGAAGCTTTTCTTGAAGTCAACTTTGACCTTTTCATTTCTGACAAACTGCAAATTCATTCCTAAATATTATTTATAGTCTTCTACCATCTTTCTCACATACAACATATTTGGGGATGAAGATATTAAGATGTTCCCAAGTCACAAATCTGCTTCACTATTAAATATAATCCAGCACATAAACGTACAGCTGTTAAAATAGAATAAAATAACAAAAATAAGACGAAAAAGTAACATAAATAAATAAAGCACATACAATATAGCTCTACTGATTTAAGTGTATGATACTAACTAACAGATCTTCAGGCCGGCTGCAGGAATATCAGCTGCTGCAAAGACGGGAGACAAAAAGATGTTCAGGCGACAAAACAACAACATCCGAACACTTCACACGACATGAACGCTGATCCCTTCTTATATGACATCATAGGAAACAAACCTGAATTATAAAACTCACCGGGCTGTTGAACTTTCACTTGTTTCTCAATTTGATGCAGAAAAGAAACAAACTGCTTAAACAATAATTGTGTTAATTGAGCACTGAAGACGTTTCTGTTTCTTTTGTTCATTTGCACTTTGCATGAAGCTCTTTGAAGCGTGCGGGGGGAAACCTGACGGGGCTTAAAGCACCATCAGGTGACAGATGGTTGGTGTGTAAGAGAAGACTAACACGCTCTAAGAGAAGTTCTTATTAATGCACCGGGCAGAAGCTTGTCACGCAGGAAAACAACTGTTATTGGGAGACAAAGTGTGAAACATGTGAAAGTGAATGTTTCACAGGAGCAGCGAGACGTCAGCAGGCTGTCAGGTGAACATCAGGCGTTTACAACCAAGTCATCGGACAAGACGTGTAGACGACACATGCGAACACTACAAGGGGAATAAAAAGAATGAAAACACATTGAAAAGGCCTCATGTCTGAAATACAAATGTGCGACTAACATGTGAAACCTGAACTTCATCCTTCACACCAAATACTGAAAGTATTAAAGTTATAATGTTCTGTGCTTTTTGTTTCATTGTCGTGTGTTTCATCTTTGTTTCTCTCGGCCCTTGTTGTTTGCATTAAATAACTTCTTTGCCGTTAGTTTTTATATTGAATTGTTTTATTTCCCCTCGTTTGTTTGAGGTTTCCTTCGTCTGCTGACATGTGATCCCGTGTTTCTGTGCAAACTGATTCATCAGCACAAAACAATCAGACGAAGAAGCTGAAGGAATCTGCAGAGAAAAAGGTTTCTTCACTCAACGGATACATTCAGTGTTTAGTCTAAAACAAGAAGCAGGTTGTTGGTCTGGAAGTATCTGCAGCGATACATGATCCATAACCAGCAGAGGAACAAGTTGCAACGTGTACAGACGTCCACTAGATGGCGAGAGATGCTCAGTGAGACTCCTGCAGTCAGACTCAGCAGATCATCTGAACCTTCTGTAGCTGCAGGAATATATCATCCCTTCTCTTGTGCTGTGACCTCTGACCTCTGACCTCTTCACCGCTGCTGACCGAAGGACTGAGAACATCGGTATTAAATATCTTTATGACAAAAGGACAGCAGTATTCAGAATCAGCTGTATTGGTGTGAGCACATACAAGGAAGTGGACTTGCACAGACAAAGCTGAACGAGGCAAACATGAACAGTGACTGCTGCGTACAGATATTAAAAAGTATATATACAAAACAAATGCAAAGGGTGCTGGAATAAATATGTAATTGTTTACGTAAAAATATATCATTTACGTCCTGAGAACACGTCAGAGACATGTGTTCTGAAAGGCCACAGGAAGAAAACACATGTTGCAAAGCGACTTAATCCCACGAGAGGCTTTGCGTTTTATAGCGTCACTGTTTTTAAATATATTTTCTTCTTCATGTTTCAACAGTATTATGGTTCAATATTGTTTCTACATGATGCATACTTTACGTTTTCTGTTCAGGTGTGTGGTCGGTTAGATTTATTAACATCACGTCTGTTTTCTAATGAATTGTGGGTATTTCAATCAGTGAGTGTGGAGACGTCGCTCTAACAGTCTGCAGAGTCACACGAGGCCCCGTACAGACTCCATGAAATGTGGATTTGGCCACTTAATGAGCGTGTTTGTCTGCAAAGTATTCAAGTGCGGTGAAGCCCCCCGCACGCTCTCCCCACTCAGCTCTCCTCTGTTTGCGTGGAGGTGCCGACATATTCAGTGCCATCCCAAACCAATTAGTGGCGAGTGGGTTATTAAACCCTGCAACCTGCATCACTGCTGAACCAGCCCTGACTCACCAGGTGCAACGCTTTGTGTTCTTCAAAACTCTGAACATCTCAAAATGAAACTCTGCAACTGAAACACACACGCAGCAGTAGACAATGAAATGACTCTCAAAGCAGCAACAACACACTGCTGTACTTTATAAGAAACACTGATGTCTTTAGTGCTTTTAATACCTTCTTAAGTAAAAACCAGATTACCGAGAGTTACCGCTTCCCAAAGATGCTGACAGGAAACCATAATTACGACACTTCCTGTTTCCTCCGGAGAGAGGGAAGTTCATCTCTACCCTCCACCTTTCATCCAGCTGTGAGTGCGAGTTCCCTCCATCAGTGGGAGGGCGCAGGGGTCCGGCCTGGGATTGTGCCCTGGGTAGAGCCTTGCAGGAGGCTCGTGGGCAGGAGGTGATGTCCACAGACTAACACGATCCCATACATTTGATTTATTGTCATTTTAAAGAGTGATTTAAATGTCCTCCCACTCTGGCATCTGCTTGTCCCTAAATAGAGACATCACTGATGAATAAATCAATAAATCAAACGGAGCGACTCGGAGCATCCGGCCGCTGCAACAGTGATAAACACGAGCGCTGTGCGTGCACGAGGAAACGATTGTGTTCCTCGCGTTTCCCTCCCTCGTATAGGATTTCTGTTAAAGGAAGGAGGAAGAGGAAGACAAGGAGGAAGAGGAAACAACGGGAGAGGCATGAGATGTGGAGAATGGAGTTGCCATGGTGACCGCTGGCATGTTGGGGGTGCTGTGTGTGTGTGTGTGTGTGTGTGTGTGTGTGTGTGTGTGTGTGTGTGTGCGCGTGTGCGTGTCTCTTCTTGTCCCCCCTTATGCACTCAGGGGCGAATTCACAAAAGGATTGCGCTGCTTTTAGCGGCCGCTAGACCTGCATGACCAAAAGGAAACTGTAATTCTCGAAGCTCCACACACAGTGAAATGAGGACTTGTTGGCTCATCAACACCACGTGTAAACTGTAAAGTGCACCATTGATGGCTAAAGTCCCCATAAAGTCTGTGGACGTGACCTCCGGCTGGGTCTGCAGTGTTGGTCTCTGGGCTCAGTTCTTCTTTGTGTGGGTGGAGGGCTCAGTGGAATAAAGGAGAAAGGTCCAACAGCTACAGAGAGGGAGAGGAGTTCATGAGTGTGCACAGCAGCAGATATGAATCTGTTCTCAGTGCTTATTAGGACTCAGAAAAAACAGTTGACAGCGAATCAACAGTTCCTTCCTGCAGCCGTGTGGGTTTCCGCTCTGCAGCCTTTCTCACATTAATAGCACAATGACAGTTACAACCTCTGGTTAAAGAATCATTCCAGAAGCTTCAGTTTGAGTTCAGTCTCAGCTTTGATCTGTTCTTAAACTGTGAGAGAAACAGCTCGAATCCTGAAGTCACAGCTGAGAGGCTGAAATAATAATAACACATTCAGTACAGACAGTAAAGGCACTAAAAATAAAACAAATGTAATAATAATAACCTTTATTTGTATAGCACCGTTCATACAAGGAAACATAACAATTAGTACAAGATTAGACAGAATAAGAGCATTTACAGTACAATATTCACAGTGTTGATGTCATGAGTCTGAAGCACCATTATAAAAATAGCAGAATTAAAATAGTATAAAATAACATTGGAGTATTGTGCCTAGCTTCCGTATCTGTGCAGTAGTTAATGACCCTCCTGTCAGAAAATCACATTCATCACACCATTCTTGTAAATGTTTTAAACTATTAGGGCCATATTTTGAAAGCATGAGATCAACAATGGGCCCCTGTGGCCCTTCAATTGGTTTACTCGCTTTGCTACCCATTCCTGGTAGTCTTTGTCAAACTCTTTATTGACCCTTGTATTTACGTTTACAGTGTCGACCTCTTTATTGACCTTTTAACGTATAAAACACAGACGTCTCCGTGAGTCCAAATTCTTTTGGCAGAATTTTGGTTAAAGCCCGCTTCATAAACAAACCCCTGTTTGTTGAGTTTTATGAAACCTATCGGTTAAAGACAGTTTTTCTCCAATATATTCTTTAATCTTTCACTTTTCCACTAATTGTGTAAAGAACATGTAAACACATTTATCAGAGAAACTTCCTCTTTTTCCCGTGGTAACACCGTCTGTTTGACCTTTACACATTCAATGTTACACCAGTAATAATTCACCATTAAAAGGCTAAGATAAAAAGATATGAGATATAAAATATCACTATTAAAAGGCTAAAGTAAAGAGATATAAAATATCACTATTAAAAGGCTAAAGTAAAGAGATATAACATATCACTATTAAAAGGCTAAAGTAAAGAGATATAAAATATCAATATTAAAAGGCTAAAGTAAAGAGATATAAAATATCATTATTGAAAGGCTAAAGTAAAGAGATATAAAATATCACTATTAAAGGCTAAAGTAAGAGATATAAATATCACTATTAAAAGGCTAAAGAAAAGAGATACGTTTTTACTTTTGAAGATATTGAGCGAGCTTGCCTCCCTAATATCTGCAGGTAAAGTGTTCCATAGCTTTGGATTGCAAAAATGGCAAAAGGCTGCATCCCCAATTTTCTTTTGGATGTTTCTTGGAACATTTAATAAACCAGTAGTGGATGATCGTAATGTTCTTGGGGGCACATAGTTTATTAGAGAGTTGGCAGTGTAACTTGGTGCGGTTCCATTTAGGGCTTTGTATACAAGAAGGAGGACCTTAAAGTCAATTCTAAAAGTTACTGGAAGCCATACCAAAATAAATTATAAAACTTTAATATCAGCTTGAATCACTGTTTTTAAACACAAACAACCATGTGTCACAAATACAAAACAACATAAACATCCAATGTATATGAAAAGGGGGTCAGCACTGAACCTGGTGAAACAGACACACACACTGACTGTATATAATATCTGTGTGGATATATTTACTTATCTTGTCCTTGTTTAGCTGAATGTTTATATAGTAATAATAAGTATATTCAGAGCTACTTACAACCACACACAGATTACTTGTAGGCGTCAACATAAACGACCAACGAAGTGGATTCTGTTTCTGATTATTTGCTTTGAAGCCAAACTGAAATCCATAATACAGACACACAAACACTGTGATTTTTAGCTTTATTGAGCATTTGACAAACCTGCCGCACTCTGCACAAGGTATTAAAGAGAAACAGAAGAATATGAAAGATACTAAACACAATAAAACATCTACCAGCTAAAGATTCATCTTTCTATAAGTCTACAAGTCACAAGTAAAGGTGGAAATAAACACATAAACACAGAATGTATACTTAGTAACTGCAAATATATATGTGTATATGTACTTATAGTTTTAGGATGACGGTAACCTGCATAACAAGATACATTTTACAACCAACCACAACACGTCATAACTGATATTAGAGAATACTGATCACAGAGAGAAAAGAGATTGATGGGATGTGATGAAGAGAAAAGGCGATCAGAAAACATTCAGTCAGCATGTGAGCAGTTGGTGGACGCTCCCTTGTTCCTGAGGATCATCAGCAGAGAGAGTCCACAGCAGTACACCAGACTCTTCACTATCAGCACTGTGTACAGCAGGCAGAGCAGCCTCACCCTGCACTGAGACTGGAAGGACACTGACACACACACGACACACAGACACACACACACACAGACACACACACACACACACACACACGCACACACACAGATTTTAATCAGTGTAATGTTTCCCGACGGGACGACCAGCTTCACATGGAGACAGGGGTCGTCTACAGTTTCAGTGAAAGCTCAAAGGTCCTTATTAAATACAACAAGTCAGCGCCCGACCAAGCTTTGCAACAAGCCAGTCGCCACAATTTATTTTTAGCATTTTACGTTTGTGCAAAACACGGATACGTTGAAGGTGAACGTCTGTGAAGCAAAACCACGTTTCATAAATACGTTTCATATCAGCCTCGTCTCACGCTTGTCGAAACGTCGACATTCAACGTATCCGTGTTTTGCACAAACGTACAATGTGGACATTTCTTCCAGCCGACTGGGCTGCTTCCTGGGTCTGTAGACAGGACAGTGACTCTCAAGGTGGACGTTGAAAATGAAAGCTGCACTGAGAAAGGAAACATTGGCATTGAAGGAGAGGCAGCAGGTGATCTTACAGTCAGCTTGCTGCAGTGCTGGCAGGTCTGCTGGCTCTCTCTCTGGAGGACAGGAGGCTGCTGGAGCTGGAACCTCTGAAACAGAAAAGCAGTGAAATGTTTGGAGTGAGATGTCTGTCCTCTGCTCCTCTGCTCTCTTTGACAGCGTCTCCACATGAAGCTGAATCCCTGCTGAACACAGTCACCAAGCCTTCATCACCTTGTTCTGCTTGGGCCTCCACTGTGCCCCCCTCGTGCCGGACGTAGCAGCGGTATTTATATGTGCTGTTCTCTTGCTGGTGGATCAGCAGGATGCCGGCGGTGCGTCCCGACTCTCTGAGCTCCAGCTGCTCTCCCTCAGCAGGGGGCAGCTCCTCCAGAGGACCGTCCTCCTTTCGTCTTCTCCAGGAGAACTGGACCAGAGGAGGGAACATGGCTGAGGCCAGACACAGCAGGGAGCTCTTCCCCTCCAGGTGGGCTCTGGATGCTGCTGGGTACACGCTCACCACGGGCTTCACTACCTGCTCATCTGAAGTTTGACACACATTCACACAGTCAACAGCAGCTTCCAGCACTGCACTGCATTCAGTGTGATCCTGGAAACTACATGGACTGTGATCACTAAAGTCCTCATCAATACAGCACAAAGTTCAGTCCATACACTGTGTTCACCTGCTGATCAGACACACTGAGCGTCATCACGGGTCTACACAACAGCTGCTTCTACAACTCTTTACTTTAGTACAAAGTTCATTCACTATAATGTCCCATTCATTATTATTATTAATATAATGTTATATAAGATAATGATGATCATGATAAGTATCTTCATACAGTGGAAAACTTGTTTCATATTAAAGTTAATAAACATTATTATAAATTACATATTTACCTTCACATAAAATAAAATGTACGATTTAATGATTACAATATAAATATAACATATTATATATTTATCAACATATTATTAAGTTTAACCACTAAAACAACAAATCAATATATTAATCATTTCATAACTTTTTTTATAAATATTGAACTTTTACGCACAATTACAAAAATATGTTTGGAAATAATATCAAATGTGACTTCCATGTAAAATAATATATAAAAAGTTACGACTTTATTTATCACTGACGGGAACTTCACATATAATTTAATACAAAGTGATATAATATAATATAATAATGATACTTACATAGAATGGATATTGTATTCTATATATATATATATATATATATAAATTATCATAAATACATAATTATATTCTGATTAATACAATCGTGTTTCAATGGTTACAACATTTACAACATATTATATATTAAACACTATATACTTAATGCTAACCATTAAAAACACTAATAAATAAAACAATATTTCACTTTTATACACAACTACAATAATATGTTGAGAAATATCAAATGTGAATTTAGACTGCTATTGATCCCTGAGGGGAAATGAACATATAATATAAAACTAAATATTATAATATAATTAAATATGATGCATAATATTTACCACAAAACATATTTATTGTTGTATATGTCTGGTATATGTATTTTGAATTAGATGAAGGTTAATTTACTATTTATATTTATATATATTATCTGTTTAGGACATTATATATCACCCTATATCATATACAAATATATAAAATAGTTTGTATAAATGATATATATTGTTATTGTTATATTGCAAAATCATTTCCCTGTATTAGAGTTCATATAAATATAATAATAAGTTAAATATTTACCTTCACATGAAATACATTTTATATAAATATTGTTACTTTAATAAAGATTAATTATTATTAAGTATAACATGTTATATATTTACCATCATATACTTTACTCAAACCAAAGAAATTAAAACTTTTTTCATCACAATTTTAACTTCTATAAACAATTACAATGAGATGTTTGAATATTTAAAATGAGAATAAAAACTCCAATATAATATAATATGATACAATATAATACAGTATCATATATTATAATATAATATAATATAACATATTATAATACAATATAATACAATATATATTATAATATAATATAACATATTATAATATAATATAATACAATATATAATATAATATAATATAACATATTATAATATCATATGATACAATATAATACAATATATCTTATAATATAATACAATATAATATATTATATTATATGATATATAATATAATTTAATTTAATGAATGATTATAATTCAAATGTATTTTGTATCTGATACATAATATTTACCACCAAAAATATATTTATTGTTATATTTAAATAATCTTTTACACAATATTTATATCTATATTTAAAGTTTGTTAAGATATAAATAAGTGTGTTCCATTTTATATAATCTTATATCGTATATTTAAATTAGTAAGCATGATTTATATTTATTGTAATATCATGTTCAGTATCTGTAAAAGTTATAAAGTTAATTTAACCATTAATTAAAATAAAAGTTATTATTTAACACATTTATTTAAAGTTACATAAATTGTTTTAAAAACAGATTTTCCATCTATTAGATTAAGTTTACTAACATATTGTATCTTGTATATACAGAGACAAGCTATACTGTGTATTTAAAACATTACAAATATCACACTTTTTCTATATAAATGAGTTTAATCTGCAGAATAAAGAATAACTTGAGTTCAGTGAGATTTAAACATATTTGCAGGAAGTTTGAACCTTTTTTATGTAACAACAGCTGCACGGCTGCAAGAATTCTACTAATGATAAAAAGTAACATGTGAAGCCTGAAGCAGCACAAACTCATCCAAACACATGTTCAACGTGTTAAATAAAGTGAAGGAAGATGAAAGTTTATTCTTACCTGTTACATACAGTTTAGTTCCAGAGCCAAAGATCCAGTATGCTGGCCTCCTCCCCGTCACCACAGTGAAACAGAGTGATACAAAAACCTGTCTGCTGTTGAACGTGTCAGCTGAGGTGAACGAGTCCAAATGATTCACCAGGATCATGTTTCAGCTCATGTGTTTCTCTAATGTTCATATTAACACGTCTCTTCTGTTATTGTCCTTTTAGACACAGAGCGTCTGCGTGGAGCGTTGCTTCACACGTTCCTGCTCCTCAGAGGATAAATCCTGCTGACTTTGGGAAGTTTCTATCTGGCTCCATCATCAGCTCACATCTTTAAATTGTCCATTTGATTTAGGACGTGTGTGTGAAATGACAGGACGCTTGTCCACATGGTGTGTGTGGTAGTTTGTATTAGAAGCAGAAAGAGTTCCTGTGAGAGTGTTTGGATGTATGTAAAGGGTTGGACTTTGATTTCATTACACTTTGTTTTAAACACTTCAAACATCTCGTGCATCAATATTGTGTCACATTCGGCCATGAGACATTTCTCTGTTGATCAGCAGCTGGACATAAACATTAGGATTCATCCTCTGGGGACCATGAACATCCACTGGACATGTGATAGAAGTCAGGCAGGTATCTTGTTCTGGATCTCAGTGTTGGTTGGATGGAAAGACTGAGCCAAAGGTCCCACTGCTCACAGAGAAACTTCATTCAATCCAAATACGTTTAGCAAATCTGTGTTGAGGGGGAACTGTCCTAAAACCTGGAGTCCACTTTATTATTGACTGAAGGGAAATGATCTGCTGACATGTGATGTTAGAAATGTGTCTGCAAAGCTTTTATTGTGAAGGACACAGGAAGTGTTTGCATGAAGAGCAGATCAGCCTTGTGAGGAGGAACGGACTTTATTCCTGCAGCAGGTCGAAGAAGACGATTTTCAATCTTCATCAAAATGTTGTTTTTATTATTGTGTCACTTTTGTTTTAGTGAATCATTTTAATCAGGCACTGCTTTTAAAAAGGTCTTTGTTTGTTGTTTATTTGTGTTATTAATGTAGATGTTATGGTTATTGTTGTCTCTCTGTTTGATCTTTGACCTCTGTGTTTGTCCTCACTGTGTGGAACAACAATAAACCTGCTGGAATATCTGACAGAAACATAAAGAACATATCAAATCAATCCTCAGTTCAGTGTTTGTGGCTGAGATGGAGACATGTGAACCTGGGCTGTGGTTCACGGCTCTCTTCCTGTCACACACACTGTTTGACATCTGTTCATCTGGAGGTTTTTGTACGGGCTGCAGGGATAATGTCTCACTGTGTGATCCTTCCAACAGGAGCAGTAGTAGGTGGCTGAATGAGTGAGTTTAACTTTCTGGATCTTCAACTCAAAGACGTTCTGTTTCTTCACAGCTGAGAAATCATCTTTCTGAGGATGATTGTAATCCTGAATCAACTTCACCAGTAATTGTTATCAATATAAAGAATCACTGTGAATGTTTCTGTGTCTCTCTTCTGGTACCAGAATACATAAGGAATCATCACACAGCTCAGAGTCTCGACAGCTGAATGAAACTTCTCCACCAACTCTCCTGGTCAATGTTAAATCATCCTGAATCAGATCTGCTGCCATGGCAACCAGCGCTGTATAAAAACCAGACAGGTAGATGAAGGTGAGCGTGACGGTGTTTGTTAAAGGTTGAGTTTGCCGGCTCCTGATTGGCTGGAAACACTCACCTGAACACAGACAGCACAGAGCAGCAGCTGGGAGGAAAAGCATTTTGTGCCGCGGTGTCTCCTGGTGAACCTGCGGAGAAGCTGAGGCCAAACAAGGACGAGCTGTGAGATGAGACGACGTGTTTGTGACGGCTGCT
Organism: Cottoperca gobio; assembly: GCF_900634415.1. NCBI lineage: Eukaryota > Metazoa > Chordata > Actinopteri > Perciformes > Bovichtidae > Cottoperca > Cottoperca gobio. Next base: position 2,824,105 of record NC_041371.1, on the reverse strand, counting down.
CACACCTCCCATCAGCCCCTGCTGCACACAAGCTGCTGTCTGACAACACGCCTTTTACACAGCACACATTTTCACTTCCTACTAAAGTAACGAAGGGTTAGGGTTACCCTAACCCACATCTGCTCCTCTCTTCCTGACATCTTGGACCCCCTTCAGTTTGCCTACAGACGAAACAGGGCCACGGATGATACCATCTCCTTGGCGACACACACTGGACTCACCCACCTGGACAGAGGGAATACATATGTGAGAATGCTCTTCATAGACTACAGCTTCGCATTTAACACTATTATTCCCTCTAAACTCGTCACTAAGCTCGCTGATCTTGGATTGGAGGCCTCCATCTGCAGCTGGATACTCAAGTTCCTGACAGGCAGGCCCCGGTGGTGAGAGTCGGCAGCCACACCTCTACCTCGCTGACACTGAACACGGGTGCACCACAAGGGATAGGGAACTGTTCTGCTCAAAGCCGCAAATCGCTTCAGAGAGTGGTGGAGGCAGCACAGCTCACCATTGGCAACAGTCTCCCGGCCATTCAGGACATTTTCCACCAGCGGTGCCTCCGGAAGGCACCCAGCATCATAAAGGACCACAGCCACCCAGCAGACTGTTCTCCTTGTTACCGTCAGGCAGACGATACCGGAACCTGGCCGCACCATCAGACTCAAGGACAATTTTTACCACCAAGCCATCAGGCTTCTCAACCTCCAGACCCACAGACACAGACTCTCACTGTCTGCACTAAATAAATATAAGTAAATATTATTATTTATTGTACTGCACAACCCCCCTTTTTTCTTCATATATGTACATAAGTTTTTTTTTTGTTGTTGTTTAACTCAATTGTATATAGTACTTATTTTAAAAGATTGTAAAAAATATATATCACTTAATTTTGCTGAGCTGACATGCTGTCTCTCTCGCACACATTTCATTGTACCGTTGACCCTGTGTTAACCTACATTTGACAAATAAAACTTGAAACTAAACTAATAGGAACAGTTGTAGCAGTGAAAGCAGCAGCACAGGATGAAACAGTGTGTTGTTGCAGACACTAGAGGGCAGCAGTGTGAAGGTTTTATTCTGCACAGCAGCAGCACAGAACACATAGAAGATACATTTTAGTACCAGCTGATAACTACAGCTTTAAAGTGACGGCTGCATTTTTACAAACTCTTGGAACAACATAAAGATCATTTACTATATAAACTGCTCAACAATACCACCAGATATTATTCAATAATCACATTTATTATCACTTATTTTCACCCAAAACCACAATCTTTCTCTAAAACTAACCAAGTCTTATTTGTGCCTAATCTGACTTTAACACACATTTATGTTTTCAAATGTCCTGCTGATGGTTTCATCAGGTCAGCCGGTCAGGAGGACGGGCGGAGAAGCAAAGGGAGCACTGGGGTCTCGAGAGGCGAAGGGAGCACAGGATCTCAAAAGGCGATGGGAACGCACGGACTGGGGTATCGAGAGGTGAGGGAAGCACAGGGGTCTCGAGAAGCAAAGGGGGGACAGCTGGGGTCTGCAGAGGTCTGCAGAGGTCCGGCAGCAGCTTGAACGGGGGTCTGTCGCGGCCCGGCAGCAGGAACCAGAGGCTGTTGCATCATGGCCTCAGAATACGAGATATCTCGATGCCCAGAGGTTGACTAAGGACACGGCGAGCAATGTGGTAGATTCAAAAATACCTGAAGCCACTCAGGCAAAAGACTCTTTAGCTCGGGCTTCTCAGCCATTTTCTCTTGAGACAAGCCTAAAGCCCCCTGTTGAAGCTACGAACAGGGGGCTCTTTTCCACTCCCCATGGAGACACATTAGAGTGTATGCAAGATCATACAGTTCGTCACCCAAAATCTCTGCTGGGTCCATACTTTGGTCGGATCGTTCTGTCACGGGGTGGTACAAGGGAGAGGACCCAACTGCAGGACGCCAGACAAGAGTTTAACAAAAGAGAGCTTTACTATAACCAAAGCTAGCAAAAACACAAAGTAACAAATAAAACTGAAAACACAAACCAACCAGGGGTAGACACGGGGGTAGACACGGGGGTAGATGCGGGGGTAGACACGGCAGGTAACAACAATGTAACATGAATGACGATCCGACAAGGCACACTGGGACAAACAGGGATATATACACAGACAATAAACGAGGGAAAAAGACACAGCTGGGGGAGAAAGGCAAAGACACAAGGGCAGGGTGAATGGACACAGAAGGAACAAATTAACAATCAGAAAGTGACGGAAAACACACAGACAGGAAGTACAACTAGACATGACACAAGGGGAGTGAACATTACAAAATAAAACAGGAAACAGAGTATAACCAGATCGTGACACAGTAAACTTCATCCTCTTTTTAAACTGCACACATTTGAATATTTCACACAATATTCTTGTTTTTTTGTTCTTGTACTTTACAAATGTTTTGTCCTCCTGCAGAATTCAACTTGGTAAATAAAGAAGCTGTAAAGCGCAGCTGGAGATATTATGCACGTTCTTGTTGCACTGATTCACGATGAGTCTTTCACTAAACATGGCGGTGACTAAATGACACTTAAGCAGAGAGAACATGTCAGAAAGACAAAGAGTTAATGAAACAGATTAAATACTAAAATGTCTAGCATGATAAATAAATATGCAAATAAATATAACAAGCATCAGCATGTGAAGAGGCTTCTGCACAAATCGGCCTGTTGTTAAATCAACGTGTCGGATACTTTTAGAGCTCCATTTATTCATTACAGTAAATAATATTCATAATTACACCATGTCTTAATAGAGACTAAACTCTATGCATACATTTCTATTACCTCAGTGTCTTCTTTTATTAAAAGCTTTTAATTAGAGTTTATATTTTAGTTTTATACTTCAATTCATTTATTGTGAAGATGTTTATTCTTTGTTATGTTTCTGTTTCTGGCCTGCATTGAACTTTTATCATTTGTAATTGCACCGCCTGTGTTTTCAGTTTTTATGTTTTAGGTAGTTGTAGTAGCTCTATCTACCCAATCAGTTCTGTATTATACCTACTTTTAACATTGTTGTGAATGCAGTTCTTCAGCTTATTGAGTCATTAAGTCATTAAGTCAAAAAATATATCCCTATGTAAGTGGAACATCGAATAAAGGCTTAATAAAAAGTGAGTGTAACTTAAAACCTTCTCATTTAGGAAGAAGATCGCACCTGAGACTTTCAATTTTTGATGCAGGAGTTTACGAGCGGTACCTGAAGGCACCAGAGGAGCAGGGACGGCCACCGTTGCAGTCTGGCGCCCCGCTGTGGTCAGCGTGGGTAATGTTTGGCGCGCAGCTAAACAACGTGACACTCACACGGAGGACCAGACAACAGATGCTAACATCAACACACTGAAAACGATGCAGATACAATCAATACAGCTACTGCAGCATTTAGATGAGTCCGCACACAAAGAGAAAGTTGAGTAAAAGTGAAACTTTGTTACTGAACTGATTTAATGTTAGGATTTAAGTTTAGATTTAAGGTTATAGGGTTAGACAGAGATTAGGATTGCTAGGACTAATTTGAAAAGTAATTCAAGCCTTAATAAATCCAGTGATATAGCTATTAGGAGTTTCCTTCATGGGGTTAATTTATTTTCGCTAAGCAGTGATATCATTTGTTTTATTACTCCACTTAATGAAACATCATCACTTAGTAAAAGCCACAGGGTTTCCTGTGCACCTGTTTCTTTCCTATTTCAGTCCACCGTTACACCCAGGTCTGAAACTGAACCAAACCCCCAAATGAAAAGCAAATCCTATGTGGGGAGCTTTTAGGAACAGCCTGCCCGGACACATGGATGGATCTGTACCCCTGATCACTTCTGCACACAAGGACCAAGCTACTGTAAGAAACATCCACCTGAGCCAGTAGTGCTACGTCAGTGAGATATGTTGTCGTCACCCTGTCAGAGGTCCAGGCAGGGACTTGGCCGTGCAGAGCAGGCCTCTTTGATAACAGCAGGGGCAGTGTTAGAACAGTACGCACTCTCCTGGCATGGAGGGGGACAGATGGTGGCTCTGGGGTCAGATCTAAATAAAGAAATTCAGCAAGTGCTACTGTACACACCTTTATAGCAGATAGAAATAACACATTTTGGAATATATAGATGTTTGTATTGAGGTTAATGCATGCTTTTGGGAGCTTTACATTTACTAATTCTTTATTTAAAGCCTCTATGAAACTAATCTTGCCTTGTCTACCTAAGTGTAAAAGACCCAGTATTCTTCTATTGTTTGTGGAATTGGAACATTTCCTATACGGGTCTGGTGTTTCGTTATTCACTTTGCACTCTTTAATGTTTACTGCTGATGTCATGGAGACAGAGATTTAGACGTATCTCACATTTACACTTAATACTTAATGAAAATGCTTAAAATAAAGGATAAATTGATCCTGTTGCTTGTCTGTGTTTTAAAGTGCTTTTTTCCTGCCAGTAGATGGCACCATTAGTCTGGTCTGTAAACACGTGAGTCACCATAGCTGAATACATACACTGAACACCAACATGAAGTCCAACATTGCTTTGAAATGTGCTAAATGTATATTATCGACAACTTGAATTTCGCTGTTGAAACTGACTCTGTTCTTGTATTTACTACATATCTTTAAATGTATAGCCATGTTGTAAGACAGTTAGGCTATTTAACGTAGGCTAATATAATGTAACATTCATATCTATATGTTCTCTTCCTACAGTAAACTATATCCTTACTTTTCTTATACCCAAAAACACACTTTGCACTTGAGTTTAACTGTATTTACGCCCACTCCATATCCATGTAAACAATGTGTTTTTGGTCCAAAGCAAATACAACAGAGTATAAAACGTTTTTAAAGCAATACCTTTCAATACATTCCAACATATTGAAATCTTAAAGTGAAATTCTTCCTAATATCCCTAAGAGGTTGAAATACCCCACACAGGTTGTGGCTGCCGGTTGTTCACGCGGTGAAAAGCGAACGCGAAGGCACGTGGGGGTGAGTCATCTCGCTCCACCGAGAGACTCTTTGACGATGAAGCGACTCGTCGGTCGACATTTTCGGCACAGCATCATCAGCGCTGACGTGAAGCTACGTGAGCGGAGGCAGAGGCCGTGCACCCATGCTGTAATTACTGTAGTGACGAGTCCGACTACGTATAAACTCGGTAAGTCAAAGACTTGCAAAGCTGTCACACTTCTTGCTCAGCGCGCGTCGGGCAGAGTCGAGGGACTATGTGCAAACACGTCTGCAAACTTTGCATTAAAACTTTGCTTTTGAGAACATGAATCAGCTGTAAAAGAAAAGAAAATGTTCTCAGTCGCCTCCGCTGCCGGCAGGTCCTTTCTGTTGAAGTCCACAGAGCTGCGTCCAGCTACACGGAGTAGATGGAAGTCGGATGTTGTCTCTTCAAAATAAAAATACTTCTCATGCGATCAATAGCAATGCTTCACATCCCTCTTTGATATACTTTGGTTGTATCTTAATTGTGTTAATACAATGATACACAGTGTAAGTGTTATAATGACAACATATTAGGGAAGTTATAGCTACAGCTTCACTTTTACTTTGACATTTAAATAAATGATTTGGGAATAACCACACTGAATTATGCTTTTCTTTCATTGTTATCTCTCTGATTTCATACTTTATAATCACAGTACACAACATTAACTTGAGAACTTTATCTAACAGTGGCCCCGTGCTCATCATCTCTGGTTTGAGCCTGAATGCTACCTGAAGACGTTTATATTAATATACATATAGGCTAAAAACAATTACATTTCCCCCTATTCTTCTCTCTTGTTTTGCGTCTTTTCTTTGCTAGAAAGAATCTACAATCTATTTAAATGTCATTTAAGTTAGTAACGGTGTGTGTCCTGGAGTGTGACTACCTAATGAGCATGATAAATGAATAGTATGTAATACAATCACTTCCATCAGAACCTGAAACTCTCCATTAAAAACAAGAATAAATACTTTGAGGTGAAGTTCTACAGAGTGATATACGCAGGTTTATGTTGTAGCTATGCTCAGAAACACTGCGGCTGACTAGAGCTGGGAGAAGTTTAGCATCTCATGAAAACTCTTTTATTTGGGATCTCTGATAACGTCGACAGTAGTATTAATAATCTGCTTTCCTCTCCGTCTAGGGGACTATGGATACCTCCGTCTCACCTGAGCTGGACAGCAGTTTCAACGACTCGGTGACAGATGGAGAGGACGACCACAGTGAGGACAGTCCACCTCCTGCAGCCCCTCTTCAGGTAAACACTGCGTTAGATTCAAACACACAGAGAAGAAACATCATCTCTCTTGTTTTATCATTTATTCATAACATGTTATTACTTGATTGTCTCGGTTGGTGGCAGCAGGTGTCTCCAGGTGTGACTGTTGTCCAGCTGTGCGACGGTCAGACGGTGCAGGTCCCCCAGACCTCCGTCATACAGTCACCACAAGTCCAGACTGTGCAGGTGAGAGCATGTGATGACCTCGTGCTACGTTTCAGCTTCTTTTTCCAGAACCTCTCAAGTCTGTCTTTAAAAGAGCGTCAGACGTGGTGTGTTAGTGAGGGAGGGTTAAGGAGCCACGTATAGGAGGCACTCTAGAGTGCCTGCAGTGTAATGCAGTGCGTCTGTTAATAGGATTGGTGAGCAGTAGGAGCTGAGGTTTAAGCTCGTTAGTCTAACCTTCACATGCAGGAGATGTTGTTGCGTCTGGGCGGGAGGACAGCGTCGCAGACTGTAGACACATCACACAGCACTGAGGTGTGGGGGGGGGGGGGGGGGGGAGCTGTGGGACGCTGGACAAAAGTCATTATGAGATATTTTAACTCCAAAGCAATGCACAGATGTTTCAGTCGAGTTCAAGTCAAAGAGTTTGTAAAGCTCCTGTGAAATGTTGCAGAGCTTGATTTACATTTCATGAAAAGGTATCGTGAAGTCGGTCAGGACGGAGATCGAACCTGTGACGAGAGATGAAACCCACAGAGTGGTTTTGTTGACTGACTACCAGAAATGAATATCCACAGCACAATATTAAAGCACAGTTCTGATGGAGCCGCTTCATTAAAACCTTTTATATTCACTTCTCTGAACATCGAGAGACAGACTCCAGGCTACAAACTCAAATATGACAAATTATGTTTTTTTCTTTTTTTACTAAACTTCTGCTCTGCGAGCGTAAACGTTACGAAGCAAAAGTCGAACTTCCACCTGCATAAATAGCAATAAAGGACATGGACACGCCCCGTCACTAACCCGGCGTAAATCACACTCGTCCTTTGTCTGGCGCAGACATTGTCCTCTAACTGGGCCAAAGCAGCCTTGTGCTGATAACACACAACCACCAGTGTGAGACACACACACACACACACACACACACACACACACTTACTGACTGACGACACACACAACCAGGTGGGCTGGGTTTAAAATATACAACATGCTTCTTTCACCTCGTCCTCGTGTTTCACAGAGGCAACACACACTCAGTATTAACATTTAACACCAAAGACTTTGCTTTTCTTCAGATTGCCAGAGTCGCAGAGCTGCAGCACGACGAGTCCGTCGCAGACACGCAGCAGAGACGGGCGCTTCTCTCCAGGCGTCCGTCTTATCGGTGAGACGTCAACATTGAACGATAAACGGCATGAAAGCGTGTGCGTGTTGAGTCTGATCACGTTGAAGCGTCTGTGTGCCACGTTTCCTCCCGCAGGAAAATACTCAATGAGCTTTCATCCGATTCGCCGGCAGTTCCTAAAATCGACGAAGAGAAGATGGAGGAGGAGGAGGAGGAGGCGGTCTCCAGCGCCGCCTCAGCACCAGCGCCGACCTCCATCTACCAGACCGACTCAGGACAATACCGTCAGTACACACACACACACACACACGAGCAGGTTATCAGCTGACTTCAAACACAACCGCACTAATATGTTCTGCTTCCATCCTCCACGGGAGTTGTGTTTTACGTCTACACTCTTCCCAACGCAGTTTCTCGTATTCTTTCACAACCATGAGTCACGTCCACCACAGAGTTATAGTCATCTCGCATTTTCCACGAGAAACACGAATGAAACTGTTGCTTTCCAAACACTAAATCTCTTGTTTCTTATCCGTGTAATGAGCCGTTTGTCCAGGAGCCAGTGCATCACCAGCTGCTGAATGCAAGGGGATGAAATACTTATGTCCTTCACTGTGTGTCCTGTAGAATGAATAACATGAACGAGTTGAGCTCCCTGAATACTGAACACCAAAAGCAAAGAACAATAAATACTAAAATCAAACTAGTTGCATTCAGAATTGAACCCTGAGCAGCCGACAACTAACGGAAGAATAACAAGACATTTTAACATCTGGAATCCAAAATGCAGTTTCAGAGATGCAGAGAAGGACAGAGAACCTGCACTGGGATCCGTGTGCGCTGCGTCTGCAGGACGGAGGGACTGTTGCTGTGTTTAAAAAGAATAACTGTAAGAAGCTAATCCCCAATGACTTGCAGTTGTTTCCAAATGCACATGCATTAAAAGTCCCTGTTCTGCTGATATTAAAACTCCAGTCAGACCCCTCGCCAACACAACTCATCACTTCCTGTGTGGCTCAGAATCTTCCAAGTGTTTCAACTCTTTTCATGAGCTCTGTATAATAACTTAATAAGCAGTATGAGTTGTGTGATTGCTTTTAAACCACACACACACACACACACACACACACACACACACACACACACACACACACACACACACACACACACACACAATAACTCAGTCAGGGTGCTCAGCAGCCACTCGGGACACAATATCCTCCTGTTTGTTGAACGTCTCTCTAGTTGCGTCATTAGAGCTAAAAATACAACCCCTCCACTACCAACCCTCCCCCTTCTCTTCCTCCCTCCCTCCCTGCCTGCCCAGCGCACATTGTGTTTCTCTATTTCACCGTCTGATCCGCTGGGGGGGGGGGGGGGGAGGAGGAGGTGGGAGGAACTCTAATCCAGGGTGTTTTACTGACTTCAGCAGGCAGGAGTGATGTCATTGTGATGTCAATGCCTGTAATTGTAATCGCGCTGCAAAGTTGACGAGTGACCACTCTGGTGCAGAGCTGAGAGGGGAAAGGTAGAAGGAGAGAGAGAGAGAGAGAGAGAGAGAGAGAGAGAGAGAGAGAGAGACAGAGAGACAGAGACAGAGAGACAGAGAGAGAGAGACAGAGACAGAGAGAGAGAGACAGAGAGACAGAGAGAGAGAGACAGAGACAGACAGAGAAGGTTGTAGTTGAGCAGGAAGCAACAAGGACAGAGCAGAGTTTCTGTGTTGAGGTGTTTTGCTGCCGTTGTGCTGGATTATTGGAAACAAGAGATGGCTGTAACTGGGGATGAGACGGAGTCAGGTAGAGTTTCTCTCATACTTCTCTACTCTTGTGATTTGATTATGTACAGAATGTGTTGTCAGCTGTATTTCTAAGGTTACTGCTGACAATAAGAGTACAGAATATGCTTTTATGGTATTTGGATCCTTTTTTCAGAAACATTTATGACATTTAAAACACTTTTCTAAACTTTTACTTCATGCATGTGGAAGTGTGGATGACACACGCCGCAGACTGTCCTTCCTATTTCACCGCAGGGAAAGAAGTTCGACGGTTCAGGGTCGTGTTCTTATGATCAACAAGCGTTTGGTTAGTTTGCTCAACTATGTTCCTGTCAGCGTGTGTGTGTGTGTGTGTCCCGCTGACACACACACTGACTCACCCACACATACACACAGTCTGTTCTCTGAGCCACTCCAGTGGCTGGCAGGCAGGAGGGGGGTGGAGGGTGGAGGGGGGGTTAAGATGGTTGTCGGTTTGACGTCACTCCAGTTTCCTGGAACAGAGGCCAGGCAGGGAAGAGAGAATGCAAAATGGGCGGGTGAGACGCACACACTGACGTCAGCACAGCGCAAGTCACTCTGTTATCACAGTGACAGAGAGAGAGGCTGTGTGTGTGTGTGTGTGTGTGTGTGTGTGTGTGTGTGTGTGTGTGTGTGTGTGTGTGTGTGTGTGTGTGTGTCTCTTTTTAAATGTGTGTGTGTGTGGACAGGAGAGAGGGGGAGAAACTTTTCAGGAACAAAGTGAAGAAGAGAAACTGAAATGTCAAGACAGCAGGCGGAGCAGTTACCCGTTGAGTCATCTAACTGACTCAATTCAAACACACACACCACATCCATAAAGCCACTTTTATTAAACAATTACATTAAACTGCTGGTTATCAGCAGCACGCACCACTTGAGACTAATCATTACATCATGAATTACTCATTTGTGTGAACAAAAGAAGTAATTCAAGAGCAGAAACGACTCTTAACATGTGGGACTAAAACGACTCATTTTAAAGTCCCCGCCTCTAGTGGCCATCAGAGGAACTGCAGTGTAAGTCATGACTGTCAGGGCTTTGCTTCTTGCTTTGTAATGCATGAAGTAAAAAGAAGAACTTTAAATAATTCCCTGATACTTTGTGCAGCTGGATACTTTTTCCAAAGCTCTTAATTGCAACCCTCTAACAAAGTGTATAAGGCACATAATAATCTGCACATGTTGTCTTCTCACTTTGCACCTTTGTGTTGTGCACCTGCTTGATAATAACCTCTGATAGAGACACACACACGTCAGGTCATCTAAGAACAAATACCTGTTCACTGGGACAGTCGCAGGAAATTAATCTTTTGAGGCAGGAAGGCGAGCGGATAAGCGCTCTTGGCTGAAGTTGCTGTGTAACATCCTCTGGTGAAATACATTCATGTTTACTGCACTTTTAATGTGAAGCAACACGTTGTGTGATTTAATAGATACTTAATAAAATTGGCAAACAAAACGTCCATTAATACTCGTTTATTTGATCTTCCCCCTGCAGCTGCCACAGGAGACATACCTGCCTATCAGCTGCGTTCGCCCAACTCAGGCCTGTCTCACAGCATCGTCATGGCTGCGTCCCCGGGCAGCATGCAGTCCCCGTCCCACCACACTGAAAACATCACACGCAAGAGGGAAGTCCGACTGATGAAGAACAGGTAGGAGCTGCTGAAAATGAGCTCATGTTCATTGAACTGAGACGTCGTCACCAGAGTATTCAGACAGCTGATGGATCTAAATGTTTGAGTCTTATGTTTCATCCTGCAGCTACTCTGGAAGAGCATATTTCTCTTGGACAATCTCATTTTAATCACTTTTTGGTTGCTAAAGCAACAAGTCACAAGTAGTGCAAAGGTCAAAGCTGCTTTTATAGATATGCAAATGTTTATGTGGCCGTTGATTGTCCATGAGTGATATAGAGAAATGCTGCAGTCTGGAACAATATAGGCGTAATTGAGGAAGCAGTTTAACAATAAAACATGTGCTCCCTTGGATTGTGCATAGATTGCATTTAGTCTGAAGTACATTTTCATCAAGCGATTCAAATTAATCTCCCCCTCTTCTTTCCTCTCCAGGGAGGCAGCTCGTGAGTGCCGCAGGAAAAAGAAGGAGTACGTGAAATGTCTGGAGAACCGCGTGGCCGTGTTGGAAAACCAAAACAAGACCCTGATTGAAGAGCTGAAAGCACTGAAGGACATTTACTGCCACAAAGCCGAGTAGTGGTTTGTGGTGACGAGCTGAAGACGCTGCTGTTTACAAACTGCTGCAGCAAAGTGAAAGAAAAGACTCTCCTTTGACCGTCTCTGTGTCTGCGCTCAGTCGGACCCGCTTTACGCTGAATCCAGAAGTGTCCCTGGACTTCCAACAGCTCCAGCTCGCCGGTTTCGCTCTTGTTCTTATCTTGTGCTCTTTGCATGTGAAGACTCAAGCGTCACACACACACACACACACACACACTGTGCTTGCTGTCGCTTTTGTGCACGGTCGAAGCCAGCCAATGATAGCCAGATGAAGAAGAGGAAGAGGAAGTGCAGGTGCTTCCTGACAATGTACCGCTCGAGCTCAGATTTTTACAAAGAAAGCCTCGGCGGGTCAGCCGGGTCTCTGAGGTCACAAAGCTTCGCACATTCACCAGCAGCTACGACGAGGCTCCTCCACCGTGCTCTCCTGATCATCTGCGTCATCCTGTTTCCGGCTGGTCGATGCATTCCTTCGTGCTAAAACGCAACGAAATATCTTCAAGCATTTTTGTAATTTTAGTGATTTCATCAAGTTGTCATTAGCAGAATACAAAATATATTTTGCATTATCTGAATCAGAAGTTATTTTCAGTTGATGGTTGTATTTGAAAAGAGCACAACAGCCCTTCAGTCGAAGCACAGAAAGAATGTTTATTCTATTATGTTTATTTGGAGACTTTCACTCCGCAGGTTTAAAGTATCTTCTCCAAAGCAAACCTTTTAAAGCTTTACTGTCCTGCAAGCTTCATTTATTATTCAAATGATGGATATCCATTGTGGTATAAAACTGTGTTGTTTTATGGCTAGATATTAAAATGCTCTGTTTAAAGGGTGATGCCAATTTCTTTTCTTTTTTTGTTTCTGTAAAGACATTTTTTTTGAGTGATAATATATCAAGTTGTTCCTGTTAGTGGTGATTTTGAGAAGCGCTTGCCTGTTCTGTTTGTGTCGTTGAGTTGGTTCCACTGAATATATTTTATTGAAACAACATCTGTGAATGTGACGGAGCATCTCTTCTGACTGCCAAAGCTCTTGAAGTAACAGTGAGGTGTTGAACGTGTTTCTCTGCTTGTGGTTTTTCTCCGTATCAAATGGCTCGATCTTTTCCCAGATGTTCTCTTCTCAGTGTATTTCCTTGTTTGAATTGTAAAACCAAAACTATTTTTGTCTATCAAATAAAATAAAATATGACATGTATTGTGACTAATTGCTCACCCAAGCCCACCTTTCTGAGTGATGCAGTTAAAGGTGCATCTACGTGCATGTAGACTCTCGTGTATCTACGTGCATGTAGACTCTCGTGTATCTACGTGCATGTAGACTCTCGTGTATCTACGTGCATGTAGAGACTCTCGTGTATCTACGTGCATGTAGACTCTCGTGTATCTACGTGCATGTAGAGACTCTCGTGTATCTACGTGCATGTAGACTCTCGTGTATCTACGTGCATGTAGAGACTCTCGTGTATCTACGTGCATGTAGACTCTCGTGTATCTACGTGCATGTAGACTCTCGTGTATCTACGTGCATGTAGACTCTCGTGTATCTACGTGCATGTAGACTCTCGTGTATCTACGTGCATGTAGAGACTCTCGTGTATCTACGTGCATGTAGAGACTCTCGTGTATCTACGTGCATGTAGAGACTCGTGTATCTACGTGCATGTAGACTCTCGTGTATCTACGTGCATGTAGAGACTCTCGTGTATCTACGTGCATGTAGACTCTCGTGTATCTACGTGCATGTAGACTCTCGTGTATCTACGTGCATGTAGACTCTCGTGTATCTACGTGCATGTAGAGACTCTCGTGTATCTACGTGCATGTAGACTCTCGTGTATCTACGTGCATGTAGACTCTCGTGTATCTACGTGCATGTAGACTCTCGTGTATCTACGTGCATGTAGACTCTCGTGTATCTACGTGCATGTAGAGACTCTCGTGTATCTACGTGCATGTAGACTCTCGTGTATCTACGTGCATGTAGAGACTCTCGTGTATCTACGTGCATGTAGACTCTCGTGTATCTACGTGCATGTAGACTCTCGTGTATCTACGTGCATGTAGACTCTCGTGTATCTACGTGCATGTAGAGACTCTCGTGTATCTACGTGCATGTAGAGACTCTGGTGTATCTACGTGCATGTAGAGACTCGTGTATCTACGTGCATGTAGGGACTCTCGTGTATCTACATGGAGTTTCAGAAGGTCAGAGATGAAAAGATTTATTATTAAGAAGAGTTTATTTAATCTTCTCCTTTGTGAACATGTTGCTTTTTGTTGTTGTTCGTATACAAGCCAGTTTAGCTCAATGGGGGGCGTGGTTCATTTGAGTTTTTTATCAGCAGTGTTGTTTCCTGGAGTCCCTAAAGGTCACGGATTATATAAACACAGACACAACATTTGTCTTTTATTTTGGTTCTCTGGCATCAAAGGTCAGCTTCCCTTTGCTAAGTTATAAATGTCTTCATGTCTCACTGAATGGGATCAAAAAAGCAAACTAAGTTTTCAGGAGCCAGTGAAATAAAATTACTTTTAAAAAAAGGGGATGCGCATGAAAACGAGTAGTTTCTATAGCAACCCCTGGCGATTGACCTTGAAGGGTTTGATGGTGATAAAAGACTCAAAATGTGTCGTCGTGCACATAAACCCTCTGAATATAATGTATCATGTTGTCTCATGTACATACACACACTGTACACTGCATGCAAAATGTCAACTCATAAAACTGTCTTTCTCCATTTTACACACACACACACACACACACACACACACACACACACACACACACACACACACCGTAGTGAATAGGTTGTTGAAACGGAGAACGCCTCTGAGGAGAACCTTGAAAGTGCTGTTCATGAAGAGAAAACCTCGTCGCTCCCCGACACTGAGTCATCCGGCTCTTTCTGCAACGTTCTGCTTCTTCTTTTGAAATGTTACGTAAATGCTGAGTTTTATCATTTGATTTGGAATTGCTACATATTTTCCTCACTGTTCAAACTCACGAGTCAAGTATTAGGCAACTGGGATCCTCTCTCTTTACTGGGATTATTGAAATTTCAAATACATAATCAGAATTTTTCTCGATTTCATGGTTTAGTAACTTTAGTCCGTATCAAGTCGTTGGCGGTTCAAAAGAGCACAATCTCATTTATAAGGGTATTTACCCAACCTATGAATCCACAGCAGTTATTATCTTTCCCCTGCTGAGTGGAAAAGTTGCAGTGTGGGAGGCTCTTTAATATTTTCATGTGTTGACTCTCAAACATCTTCATGGCCTTTGGTCCAGTGTGTGAGTGGAAATTTCCACCTAGAAACTAAATGCAGTGAGAGCCTCCGAGCTGGACAACATGTGGAGGACGACCTCTGCTGTTCAACACACGCTACTGCAGGACGCTCAGCTTCTGTGAGGAGACGACAAGATACATAATGTTTACTTGTGTGAACTAGTGCCTTAAAGCTGTGACCTAACAGATTTACTTTCACTGACTGTATCAACATTTGTTAATCTTAAAGTATAATGTGTAATCCTCGTTAGGCTTCAAGCCCAGGTGTGCGGAGGAGTAACAGTAACACAGTAACTACTTATGTCTGTGTGTTGAAAGTGTTCATGATCCCTATTTGCACGATTCATTGCGTTGTGACTTGTTACGATGATTAAATTGCAGTTAAATCATCGGACAAATTGCTTTCTTTGACTTGACGAGTGCAGCATCTACACTCTGATTCAGTAAGTGGCACCTTTAAAGTTGTTTTGCGATACGCCCAATAAACACAGAGAAGAAGAAGAAGAAGGAGAAGAAGAAGAAGAAGAAGAAGAAGAAGAAGAAGAAGAAGAAGAAGAAGAAGAAGGAGAACAAGCGCGCTGACTAGATAGCCAAACATGTAATTGCAATTTCAGAGCTCTGGAATATTAAATCATTCATCTCTTCTCACTACATCTCAGCCTTTCTTCAAGCAGAAACCTCCAGGCCTGAAAACTGAAGCCAAAAACTGCAGTTCATTGAATGGCCACTTGGGGGAGTCATCTCCGTAGACCCCCATCTTAAAATGCCCAATTTTACGGTAATAATAAAAATGTTTACAGTCTGGTACAAAAAAGCGTTATTCGGGTAATTCCTCCATTCATGACAACTGTATGAATGTTTATATAACTCACCCGTTATATTTTATATTGAGGCTTCAAGTTAAGCATGATTAAGGACGTGATCGCTTTGAGTGACAGGTGGGTGCTAGCTGTCATCACCCCAGGGCCGCTTCAGGTCAACCTACGCTACGTCCACACTGACAAGGTGATGACGTCATGGAGACGACGTCCATGTTTTATACAGCCTATGCATTTCTTACCCTCAGGTGTGCAAAAATGTGACGTTATCATCTTATTGGTATCGGTCAGCAGGTCATTCTCGGTTATCGTATCGGCTGAATAAAGATCCATATTGTTCACCTTAGTTGCGACGACACAGACTTCAGGAAGGCAGAGAGAAGCAGCCAGACGGAGGCTGTGACAGCAGGATACTCACCTCACCTTCGAGTGTGGCCATTAGGAATAAGTAAATGTGGGACGGTGGGGTTTGGCATCTAATAAATCCATACAGCTGCATTACCACGTGTCGGCCAGCAGATGTCGCTATCTTAATTGTTTCTGATTATTTTAATTTGTTTTTTTACAATGTTTTGTTTCAACACAGATGATTCAGTTTTGCCATGCACATTTAAGTCTATGCAAACTATTGTAAACAGTATTATTTTGTTGAGATTTAACTCAAATACCGCTCATATCAGGATTATGTGTGTGGACGCTTCGTTTATACATCTGACCCCAGACATTTGACCTAAATGTTTGTGTGTTTCGCAGCTTTGGGACGCCATAATTCAACTGTCTATGTGAGCTAGTGGGAAAACCAGATTATCATGGAAATCACTGCCATTTTTGTTTTTTTCTTTGCCAACTCCATGTCTTTATTGACCAACACATTTTATTCCACTGCTAATTTAAGGTGCTTTCAAAATGACTTTGATTCTCAAAATAAAAACACTAATACAGATTGTTTGTACATTTTATAGAACTGCACTATAAGTACAAATGATTCACTTATTTGACATGGTAAGACATGTAATGTTGCCTAACATGAAACCATCTGATGTCAGAGCACATAGACAGGGACGAACAGGCTTTATTATTGGGATTAAAACCAAAATAGATCCATGTTTATCAGCCTTATCAGGAATAAATCATTAAATCATCTCCCACATCAGCCTCCTCTTATCTCCCTTGACATGTGGAACCACCCACTTGAACCGGAACCGTTTCTGGGGATTTGCAGCCTCCCTGTCGGTCTATCGCCCTGACAGCCAGCCACAACACGGCTCCACACACACACACACACACGCACACACACACACACCACTGTGCCTGCACGGAGCGGGATGCGTCCTGTTTTTACGATGCCCGGGACAGCGGTGGCAGGTTGGCCCGTGACATACATCGGACACTCCCGGTGGAAGTGACATATAGAGCGTGCACAGCGACGACTCACGGGATCCATGGGCGCGGATCTGCTCTCTGGTGATTAATGGTGACCGGCCATCGTTTCAACTTCCTATTTCAGCGGGAAAGAGTATTTAACGCTTACCTAGGGGGGGTCGGTAAAGGGGAAAGATGGGGAGCACGACCTCTTGCTGTGTGTCCGGCAGCCCTAAGCTCCGCAGAAATGCCCACTCCAGGCTGGAGTCGTACCACCAGGAGTCGGAGCTGAGCAGGGAGGAGACGGGATGTTACCTGCAGCACATCAGCGACAGGGAGAACGTCGACGGTAAATACAAACGCACTGTTTTGTATCCTGTCCTGGCACGTGACGATAATAAAAAGTTGTGCTGGGTGATGATGTGAAGGCTTATAGAAGGAATACTACAGCACAATAACAGGGACTACTTTACTTTCACTGTAGGAGATGGACACATCCAAACAAATCATAAATCACTATTACATAATTGAGCCAATAAAGGAGGCTACTGCAAGTCAGATTGTAGGGATACCATTAGAGACACAAACAACCACTGAACTGTTTCTAAATACCATACAAGGTCATTTAAAATAGAATTAAATGCAACACAATAGTGGAATTGGTCTTTAACTCACCAAAACATTAAATGAGTATCCTACTGAAGCTAGTAGAATAAAGAGGACACATCATTAGAGCTCCATAAAATAATTAAAATAACTTAAACTCAACATTGAATACCAGATGCATCCCCACGGGAATATTAAAGGAATATAATCAGCATAATAAAGCCTGCTGACACAGAGGCCCAACATGTAATTAAGAGGTCCACTAAAGCCTTCAAAATAAGATATTACAGTATTTTTTTAAATCTTAGATGATCACTCTATTGATCTATATGATCTATTAAATCTGCATCTTTCTCATCTCCTGGAGAAACAGCTGCTGCCTCTGTTCACACTCGTCTCCCTGTGATATCGAGTGACAGAAATGCATCAGCCATCAGTATAGCGAGGCACATGGAAGAGTCGTGTGTGCATGTTCACTCCCATGTGTCCTTACAGAGCCAAACGGAGCTTCAGACAACATCCTGTTCATGAGGGCAGACTCCTTTGTGCTGTTCTTTGTTTTCAGCCTGTGCATGAAAGAAACTGCAACTATGGAGCGCAGCCCCCTCCATTGACACATGCTAATATGCATTACAATTGAGCCATTCACACTGGAAAGTGTCTACTAAATGGGTTGCTTATTTTCAGCCAACAGCCAACCAATACATACATATACATTTATTTTCTCAGAAACTGTGTAAGACCTTTTTTATTTACAGATATGGCACAGACAAAAACAAATCATAAAGTCTGCTTATAAAGCAGGCCAATCATTATTTTTAGTTAATAAACGAGTAATAAATATAAAGTGTATAATATTAAAACCATTGCCTCATAGGATAACAATAAAACTAATACAACTAAAATAGCATTGCTTTATATTAAAGTAAAGTAAGTCAGTAATATTGAAAAGGTAATAAAAAGTAATATTTCACATAATATTTGTATTTAAAAAAGTAGAAATTCTGCACAATTCCACGTTTAAATGGTCCGTATTCAGCGTAGTTATTAACTTAAAGGTTTAAAGGTTTATTATGCTTGAAACTAGATGGTACAACGTGTTGTCTGATCACATCTGAAGGTGAAAGTGCGTGTATCTGTCCTGTTCTACAGTTAAAGGCTGTGTGAAACGCCTGCTGTCACAGCCTCCTGCTGACTGCGTCCCTCATCTCCTTTCAAGAACTGTGTACCAATGAGACTGATGGGAAAACTTTTAAACAGTGTTTCCTTTGAAGGCATTCAGGGTGTTGCTCTTGTTCCTGTAAACACAATTAAAACGATGAAAAATGAAAAGAAAGAAAGAAAGATGGAGGAAGAAGTTCAGAACCTCCAAACAGCTGTTGGATCGCTACACAAAGTGGGTGTGACCGTCAGACTGTCAGTTTGTTATGTGTTAAAACTAAATCTGGCCTTTCCCTTCGCAGTAAAGTGACTTTTCTGAACCTTTTCTGATTATTTATCAACAAATCTTATTGTGTAACTATGTTGTGAAAGCGGTAATCAACCCTACAGTATCGATCTCCAGGTATCTGATCAAAAATGTCGTGATTTTATATTTTTGAGTTGGACGTTGTCTTGTTGTCCTTCAGTGGCGATTCCATAAAGACGATGAGGCCTCAGCTGCTGCACTTCGCTGTATGGAAGCCTGCATTGCCAAACTAAGTGAATCCCTTTAATTGCACTGTCAGCATTGTAGAAGACCTATTGATCAGTGATGTCATCTCCTCTTGTAAACCTGAGGAGTGTGTTCCACTTACATGCCATTTATGATTGCTATACACTGGAGTGCTTTGCATGATGTTGGGTGTTCATGTTGTTATTATGGCTCGCTGGCAGAGCTCACTTTTCCTCTTCTTCTAATACGCGGATCGTTACTTTAATGAGATGCGTATATTGCCAGATGCTCTTCTACCGGAGCAGAGAAAGGGACATGAAGGAGATGATTGGCAGTCGACCAGCGCTCTTCGTCGGGGATAAAGACGCCCCGTGCTGAGAGGCCGTCTGTGTCGGTGGTGCACTGATTGAAACCGGAGCGTGTCTAATGTGTTGGGTCTATTATGAGTTCGCAGACAGTATGACGGAGATTAGTGGGCTTCATTATGATCTGCACCATCAGAAAATGTCTTCCCCCCCCCCCCCCCCTCAAAGAAAAGCCCAGAGAGGCAGCTGTGAGCCTGTGTCAGAGCAGATAGGAGAAGCCACCAGGGAAACACGACTGCCAAGAATGAACGCCTCAATTTATAGTTGGACGCGCTGCTTTCAAAGACGTCATCTGTTCCTAATTGTACGGGCTTTTGTGCTTTGAAAAGTTAGTAACGCTGAAGCTGAGGAGCGCTGTGATGTAGCACAGATACAGTTTGAGTCCATTACAGTTCTGCACAAACCTGGAGGAGGTCCTCTGCATTCAACCCACACACAGAGACCAGTGACCCCGTGAATGCACAGTTACTTTTAGAATTAGGAGGATAGTGTCCTCATTCTTTAACCTTTTGATTGGCTAACTATTATACTGTAGAGCCTAACTCTTTCCCCCCGAAGGTTTGTGTCATATTTTGTTTGTTATAATATGTTTTATGCTCTCAAAATGCAAACAAAATACGTCAGTTTGCCTACAAGGAGGTGAAAAAGCAGGAGAAAGTGAAAGGAACTGCTTAGTGGGGAATTATTATTTCTTGTTTGGACATGCTGTCCAACATGAAGAGGATTACAGGGTTCAAGGAGTCATGGGAAACCTGGAAAGATTGTGGAGCTGTGTAAGAAAATGGTTTGTTTTCCTTGCCTGGAATTTCATATTTATATTAACATTCATCTGCTGCTGGCAGACGTTGAATGATTGAACCTTTTAATGACCTTAAACTATAACTGCATCACTCTCAAGACAGTTTGAGTTCATCTTCCCCACACTTTACCTTCACAGATGTTTTCCACTCCTTCATGCAGACAGTTGTGTCTCTCAGTGTGGACGGTTCTGTCACTATTGGAGTCCCAAAATGACCTCCCAGCGCCCTCTGTTATAGACAACACCATCATTTCGCTGGCCTGAGGCCTCGAAGCATATCCAGAGCAAAACTGATGGATAGAGTTTCAGAAAAGAGCTTCGTTTGGGTTTTCTTTGTTGCTGTTTTGCATGATACTTTCAATGAGAGGTGATTTTGGACGGAGATTTAAACCGCCTTGCTAAAGATCTTAGAGATGAGCCTTCTGTTTCCCCACGTCTTTGTCACAAGCTCGCTTATTGGGACAAATGCTCTGTATTGGGAGTTCATTCACAGGATTAAAAAGTCAGTTTATCTAAAGACACAATCTGAGGAAGAAGATTAGAAAGTATTTTACTTCACTTCATTTGACTTTACTTCATGTTTTGCTGATGTGATGCGTTGAAAGGGTTTTGTATATACTAGTAACGCCACTAATTATGATCAGTTAAAGAGAGTCAGCGGAACGTTCCACTTTTATCAGAGGGTGAAACTGAACACTTTAAATATAGATCTTAATGTTGACCAACAGTACGCTGTAGAGAAGACATTCTGTGTATCAGAGACACCAATGCAGCAGACTGCCCACCCTGGAGGTGGTGGATGGATGGAGAGAAAGAGAGAGGGACACGGTCGTCATATGATCGGCCTCTCATTGACAAAGCCCACTGTGTCTCTCTGAAGACGACTGTTGTCTCTGTGAGGCCTCATGCATCAGCTGATGCTCTTATATTTAGGTACAGTGGACGGATACAAGCTCCCCAATGTTTTACTGCTTGGTGAGCCTTGTTCTGTGATACTAACTTAGGACTGGATTGAATTGAAATGCGCAATATGTCGTTTCTGCCGCTAAGAGTTTGGTGACTTTGTGAAGTCAAGTTCAGGTTCAAGACTTCTTGAACTTAAATCCTTGTTTATTCCTCTCTTCATTGGGTTGAGTGCACATATCTACAACCACAGGGATCATCTTTGAGCTCTGCATACTGTGGAAATGTGAAACTGAGAACTCTGTGATCTCACTTTCCGTTGGTTTTAAAGACGTAAAAGAGGTTAAAAAGCCTCAGTTTGAATCTATACTTGCACTGATGTCTAACAGGGAGCAGGTGTGAACACCGGTGTCTGCTCAGGTGATGGGTTAGGACTGAAAACATACAGGACTACTGGTGGACAGGTGAGGATTAGTGTGGTTTGAAATGTCAGGAAAGGTTAGTACTGCTTTGCAATTAGTCATATCATGAAACCATAAGAGGTTATAAGCTGAGGAGTGGAAGAGAGAGAGAGAATACACTTCCTCATGCTTAACATGTGAATGAACACACATGCATTCAGTGTCTTCATGCTGCACGGTTCCTCAGCCTCCATCTCTTAGAATCATCTTCATCTGCTCAGAGTCGACACAACAAACAACATGTTTGATCCTGCGAGGTTATCCTCTTCATCAACATCACAGCATGAGCACTCAGAGTACACGACTGTATGTCACATGCATGGCAGAGGAAGTATACAGTCTTTTATTTAACAAGCCAGGTACAGTACTTCTTAAAGCCCTTCACAAAGCAACAAAGTGCACAAAGAGATGAAATAATTGGCCTTAAATTACCTTTAAAAAACGAATCACTTTGCTGTTTCTAACATGGTTTCTTGGGCATGACAGCAGTTGGAATGTTTGGTCCTGGGGGGGATTAAGTACTATAACACAGTTTTGCTGAGGTAACACTACATTTAATTATTTCTACTGTAGAAGCCACATCAAGCCTCATTACTGCGTTTACAGCAGCGAATGTTCCACCAGGGAGGACGGCTGGCTCAGCTCACCATGTTGGTGAAATGGAAACAGATCTATTAAAGGTTAGAGCTCGAAAAAAAATAAAAACCCAAATCAATGGGCAAAAACCAGAACATCTTTCTTCTCCCGTTGTTGGGATTTTCCAGGGTCGGGGTTTCACAGGAGACGGTCCTTGTTTGAGTTATTGACTATTAATGAGTAATTTACTCCTCAGTCCAAAACCCTCTCATCTCACTGATCATCGCTTCAGAACGACTTTGAGCTGTGGAGGCAGAAAACACTATAAAGACTGTATGATTTATATTAATAATATACAGGAAAAGCTCAGTTCTGATTATAAAACCCATCAAAACCACCTTCAGAATGTGAGTCATCTGACCCGGGCTTATGACCCTCAGAACCAGTCCAATACTCACATGTCATACTCGCATTTCATACTCGCATGTAATACTCACATGTCATACTCACATTTCATACTCGCATGTCATACTCACATGTCATACTCACATGTAATACTCACATGTCATACTCACATGTAATACTCACATGTCATACTCACATGTCATACTCACATGTCATACTGACATGTCATACTCGCATGTCATACTCACATGTCATACTCACATGTAATACTCACATATCATACTCACATGTAATACTCACATGTCATACTGACATGTCATACTGACATGTCATACTCGCATGTAATACTCACATGTCATACTCGCATGTCATACTCGCATGTCATACTCGCATGTCATACTCACATGTAATACTCACATGTCATACTCACATTTCATACTCGCATGTCATACTCGCATGTCATACTCACATGTCATACTGACATGTCATACTCACATGTAATACTCACATGTAATACTCACATGTAATACTCACATGTCATACTCGCATGTAATACTCACATGTCATACTCACATGTCATACTCACATGTCATACTCGCATGTCATACTCACATGTAATACTCACATGTCATACTCACATGTAATACTCACATGTCATACTCACATGTAATACTCACATGTCATACTCACATGTCATACTCACATGTCATACTCGCATGTCATACTCACATGTAATACTCACATGTCATACTCACATGTAATACTCACATGTCATACTCACATGTAATACTCACATATCATACTCACATGTAATACTCACATGTCATACTCACATGTCATACTGACATGTCATACTCGCATGTAATACTCGCATGTCATACTCACATGTCATACTCGCATGTCATACTCACATGTAATACTCACATGTCATACTCACATGTAATACTCACATGTCATACTCACATGTAATACTCACATATCATACTCACATGTAATACTCACATGTCATACTCACATTTCATACTCGCATGTCATACTCATGTAATACTCACATGTCATACTCACATTTCATACTCGCATGTCATACTCACATGTAATACTCACATTTCATACTCGCATGTCATACTCATGTAATACTCACATGTCATACTCACATTTCATACTCGCATGTAATACTCACATGTCATACTCACATGTAATACTCACATTTCATACTCACATGTAATACTCACATGTCATACTCACATGTAATACTCACATGTCATACTCACATTTCATACTCACATTTCATACTCACATTTCATACTCGCATGTAATACTCATATGTCATACTCACATGTAATACTCACATGTCATACTCACATGTAATACTCACATGTCATACTCACATTTCATACTCACATGTCATACTCACATGTAATACTCACATGTAATACATCTTCCTGTATGGCTGATGTTTAATGTCTCTCTTCTGTCTTTTCTCAACACTCTCCACTACATTTTATCAAGATCAATATGTTTTACAAATGTTAGATGACAAAAGAAATCCACATTTTTCGCTTTTGACTCAATGTTGCCGTAAAACAGTTTTTAAGTTGAACTATTCCTGCTTTTTAAAGACATTTCTTTTACGGTTTTAGTGCTAAATGCGAATTATACATTTAAAATAAATAAATAAAGCAGCTTCTTTATAAGAAGGTACCCCTCAAGGCCTCAAGGATCAGTGTGTGTGGTTGTATGTGTGTGTTGAAACAGTATCAGGGGGGTTAGGATAACATCCAGCTGACATGATAATGAAGATGAAACAAATGTGCAACACTAGCATTAGGGTTTAACAATCCACCAGATCTTTCTTTAATCTCTAACTGACCTAAATGGTCTGAATCCTGCACAGCTACAACAACCAATGACGTCTAATCATTCTGTAATTAATCTGGATAAAATATCAGAAGGCAATCAACAT
The DNA here is from genome assembly GCF_900634415.1 of Cottoperca gobio. Lineage (NCBI taxonomy): Eukaryota > Metazoa > Chordata > Actinopteri > Perciformes > Bovichtidae > Cottoperca > Cottoperca gobio. Next base: position 2,799,272 of record NC_041371.1, on the reverse strand, counting down.
TACGCTCCACATAGGCGACGTAGCATGACACACATTCATGTGTCCGCACATTTCACAGTAATCCAAACGTCTTTGTAAAATGAAACCAGCAAAGATTAATAACCGTGACTGAACAGTGAACGTGTTCATCGACTTCAGCAGCGAATCAGAGTTCATGTGACCACAGACTCCAACAATAACTCCGAGATCATAGAGCACATTGTAGATGGAACTCAAACTGTGTTCAGAGGAAGAAATAATCCCAGTATGTGAAGTCGAATAATTACAATACAAAAAAAAAACTGAATTCTATATTCAAAAATTTCAGGAACACGTTTTTCTGTCATTTCTATCTTAACCAGGAAGTTAGGCTAGCCTGAAGACAACTGGGCTAACTTGCTAACGTAGAGGTCAAACTTGCATTCTTTCTAATATCCAGCAGGGGGCACTGGTTGCAAAAAGACGTCCGGTTGTATAGAAGTCTATGAGAAAATGACCTGACTTGTCATTTGATTTATTACCTCAGTAAATATATTCCTGGTGAGTTTATGATCTCAATCACTAGTGTCAAGTGTTCTTCAATACAGCGTGATGTTCGTTTAGTAAATTACGTTCCCATTGAGAGTAAAATAGATGATAAAGCAGCGTATGCTTTAGGGCGGGGCTACCTTGCGATTGACAGGTGGCTACTATGATGTCATCCGGCCTCGGTGCTGTCCGTGTTTTCGTCTTACAACTTTAACCCTGGCACTTAGCTCCACCCTCTCGTGTCACTTCTGGATGCAAAAAAAACAAGACGGCGACGGCCAAAACGGCAAACTCAAGGTTTCAAAACCGTTTTCACAATCCAATAGGTGACGTCATGGGGACTACGTCCACTTCTTATCTACAGTCTTGGGTTCAATACAAGATTCAGTAGAGGAAACAACTGTTATCGAGATGCTAAAGCTAATATGTTAGCCTACAAACACACCCAGAACACTTTGGGGTTGTGTTTCAGTCCACTTCATGAATGTTAGTCCAACATCCACTCTTCTTTTTCGACCTGTTTTGCTTTCCTGAGAAATACTTCTGCGTTTTAGATTTCCATTTTCTTGAGCAGCTAGCTGTCTACTTGGCCTGATGTCCGCAAGCTTGTCTCAGCGTCTTTTCAGAAAGTTTAGAGCAGTTAGACTAAACCAAACAGCTTTGATTGTTTACCTTTTTAAAGCTGTTTAAGATTTCTTTGGTCTATTTGAGCCATTGAAGAAAACTATGAAACCTTTTCTCTACAGTGTAAAATCTAAGAAAACCCTGAAAGACGTTTGGCGGTCAGAGCTAAAGTAAAGAACCGGGGAAAATGAATAGGATTGATGTTTCCTCTGAACAAAACAGATTGTCTTCCACATTTAAGGAGAGGGACGCAGCAAACAGACACAGGATTCAAACTACATACAATACTGCAACATCTAACACGTGTCCATCAGTGAGCTGCCTAATTAAAAAAGGTACAACTTTAGCAACACTGTAGTGCAATTATGGATTGTTAGAGCAGGTGTGCCTGTGGTTAATTAATTAAGTAAGAGTAAGGCAGACAGGTAGGCCTGCCAGCTGATAGGTTAGAAGAGCGTCTCTTGTTTCACTGTGCAAATACTGAGCGTAAGTCTTCCTTAAAGTTTACTTGAGGTGCCGAATATCACATGTCGACACTCGACACCCGCTGCCGTGCACTCAACAACTACTCTAATCATTATAATAAAGATATATCGTACAGCATTAAACTGTACGATATATCTTTATTATAATGATTAGAGTAGTTGTTGACTGACCCTGGGTGCTGCTGTTGAAAGAAAACATTTGAAATCCTGCAACAGAGATATTTTCTATTGTAGAAAAATATTTTTGTCTAAAAGAATTGGGGCATTTAGAACATTTTTGGAGCACTTTTAAATACAGTAATCAGTTAATACAATTAAATGAATGGAATGAGGCTTAATGTAGGATTAGGATAATGGCCTAAACCAATAAATATTTATATTTCTTTCCACCTGGATCACAGTTTTTGGGGCATTTCTGCTCATTGACCCTCCTTTATTTCTGACACTGATTTCAGACTAGTGAAAAGATGCGCTCTGTGCGACTGGAAGCTTCGACACTTGTTTGACACGTGTTATACATCGTACACATTAGTGGCAGCGCTCTAATCTATCTGGTCAAACAAGTTCCCTGCAGTGTCGTTCAATCTGAAATATTCCACCAGAATGTTTTATGGGTCAGTCAATTTGAAATCCTTTCTTTATTCTCTCACACACACACACACACACACACACACACACACACACACACACACACACACACACACACACACACACACACACTGAGCTCGGCACAGCTTCTGTTTAAGCTCTAATATGTGAACGTGTTGTAATCAGCCGGATGCAGCGATACTCCTGACTACTGTTGCATAAAGTGCTAAACACAAGTCTAATCCAAGCTCAGTCCGTTCAGCCGGGCGGTGTTAGCAGAGTTGAGGGTTAGCTGCGAGGGGCTAAGTGGCATTTGGGTTCAAATGAGTTTAGTAAGTACACAAAGAATCAACCTCAATCTACCAGAATGCTCTTTTAATTCTAGTGTCAGGGCAGTAGAAAGGATTCAGATATGACATCTTTAATGTTCAGCTTGAGGATTTCATTTTTTACTTTTGCTACCACTGAAAGTCTGATAGGACCCACTTTTTAATATTTAACAAGAGTACTCACACATTCACATTCTATGTATGTATTTGTCTCTACAACTCATATCCATGTACAAGCATATCAAGTTATATAAACATATATTAATGTGAGCTATTCTAGTATTTCTAAACTTATGTTGACAATATATTATATATATATTTAATTTAACAATTTGTATTTTCCAGTAAGCCTATACTGAAAGCAGCAGAAAGGCAGAACTAAGTAGACTTTATTATCTCTTTATTTGTCACTAGTAACATCGTTATCACAACATTCAACAACGTTATCGCATATTTTCCTCATTTCGTGCGGCCCTGCGGTTTACACCCGATAAATCCTCCATGTAAGCACAGTATAGATTAATATTTCCACTCAAACAACATGCTCCTGTCAGTCACAAGTGTTTACACTTTACCAACAAGAGTACTCTGAAAGGTAAAATACTTTTTTGTAATTAATTAGTTAGAAACCCAACAAATGTTCCCGTGACTAAGAAGAGTGTTGTGCGCCCTAAAGCTCATGAAGCATGTTGCTGTGCAGGGGGAAGGTTCAGCTGGATGCAGCCTGCAGGGTGGTCTGTTGGTTAGAAAGAGAAGCTTGTTTGTTAGCACACTTCTGTTCGCTAACAGCAGTGATATTATTTGAAATCCCCCACAGACAGTCGTCGTCCCGCAGCAGCTGCTGTCACAGAGACAGATGATCGGCCGCGCTGCTCTCCCAACTTCTGCATTGTAATCAAATATCCTGGATCTTAATCTGGGTCTGTTACAGTCACATCGTAGGAGGCAGAACATTTGGCAGTGCAGACTGCATGCCGGGCATTTTTTAATGATGATTTCACCAACCATTTGTATTATCTCACTTGCTGGAGAGCACGGCTGGAATTCAATTCTCCAAATGCAAAGTTCAGGGGAATGAGTGCAGAAATACTGAGGCCGGATCTGAGCGGACATTACAGTACATTTCTTGAAAACTAGCATGTTTTTGTATTTTAATAGCAGTGCTAGCTGTGAGTACAGCGTTGTCTCTCCTATCAAAGTAGCAACTGCTATCTACAAGGAAACAAGGCAGCAACGCATTTAGGCGTGCATGATAAGGCCTCGTATTCTGAGTGCTCCACTTGTGTTTTATAAGATGAGCACAGACAGACGCGTCTGTGGCTCGTGCCCTCCGGCCGTGATGCAGCGCAGATTAGCTTTGGATGGGAACATGATTCATGCCTGGATGTGTTGGTGAGAGCAGGCAGTGGAACAAATAATAAGCACACAGCCCTGCGAGGTAAACACATGCAACAATAGTCTTCACAAAACAAACCTTATGATTGCAAAACGTGCTTTAAATTAGCTTTCTTGTTATTCCATGTATAAGAGTCTACAGCCATGCTAGCAGCTCTGTGAGGTTGTACACAGCTGTGCTTTGAGCTAATTGCTAACATGCTCACAATAATGCTAACATGCTGATTTGTTTGCATGTATTTCTATCTAAGTTTAGCATGTTAGCATTCTAACGTTTGCTAATACGCACTAAACACCGAGGCTTTGGAAATGCCTTAATTTTTTATAGGGATTTGTTCACAAATATATATTATATTTATTTTATTTGGACTCTTAGATTAGCATTGTTAGAGAGAGCCTTAAGACTTTCATAGCCTCTGTAATTATTGTGCATAAGACAATAAATAACTTGAAGTTATTCATGTTCTGGGGCTCTTGCTTCTGTACCATTCTGTACGGCAGAAAGTGTTTTATGATTCATTTGACTAATTCCTTTGTTGTAAAGAGGCAGTAATGAAACACTGCCCTCTAATACACAACTGATGTTTCTGTACTTTCACAAAGTGACATGTTTGCTTTGTGTTTTCACAGAGATGAATGAGTACAATCCGGCGGACCATCCGCGGGCCAGCACCATATTCCTCAGCAAATCCCAGAACGATGGTGAGTATCTCCGGATTTTCATCTGCTTTTAAAATTGTTCTTTTAATGCAAACTACATTTAAACTCAGTGTCTGTCCGAGTAAAACACACGTGCCTCATTTTGACGTGCACATCACACAGAACCTGATGGTGAAGATTTTGCATACAGCAGTTGTGTATATGTCGGAGCTCTGATCCAGGAGCAGTTTCTTTGCGGCCGGCCGATGTCCGATAATTTATGCCGTTGCCCGGGGGGCTTCAGAGAGCTTCAGGGTCCTGGGGGGGTTTCAGTCAAACTGTGAGAGGAAATATTAACATGTTTTCTGGAGCAACGAACACCACGGCATGAGATCATGGAGAGACCCATGGGGAGCAAACAACAAGACAATACAAGCCTTGTGAAGTAGATGAAGACTGATGAAAGCTCTTTCCTGTTACATTGAATCCATAGTATCGTACAGATTCTGTATTGCATCTTATTTGATATTAAAAATAAATTCTGCACAGGCTTATGGACCCATGTGACGTATGCTCCACCAGCTGCAAACAGATGGATGAATGATGTCTGACGTGAGGGATGAACGAATGAGCATGTTTTATCAGATCAACAGTGATGATTATCGTCATTTGCAATATTTAGTCTTGTATTTGGGAAAAGAGTCACATGTTGGTGGACCTCCCTCCCTCTCCCTCGTGGCTTTAAAGGACAAAGCTGACATTATTCTTGCCTTTTTATTTTTAAACAACAAATCCCCCGAAGAGGCCAAACCAGCAGAAAAGTAATCCTGCTAGCAAACATTGTCTGTGTAGTCACAGCCCAGTGGGTTAGAAACACTTGGTTGTTAGATATGAAAGGTCAAAGGTCGTGTGTCTCTGAGCTGTGAGCACTTCACCCGCAGACTGATTTCTCAGGTTGTCGAGGCACAAAGAGGCAAAGCTCTCCAGTAAAAAAGAAAGCGAATGTGGAATAAATCAGAAAAATCATTTTGTGTCTTGACCCCGAAGTTTGATCTTGTGACCCCTCCAGGGGCCCTGACCTCCTGGTTGAGAACCACAGACACAGAAATACAACTATAGTTGAATATGCAGCTCACTCTCTGTCCTCTCATCTTCTTGTTGCACTCCAACATGTCGGTGTGTTACATGCAGCACATTAGCAGAGGTCGGTAACTCCCGCTGACGTGCAGCATGTATGAAAAGAATCCTTTTGTCACAGAAAGGTTTTTGGTTCCTCTTTTTGCAGAGGTGCCCTGCAGGACGGGTGAGTAGTCCTGAGTGTGACTTTGTCCTCCTCTAGTGGTGCAAACACATGTTCACTCCCGTGTGTTGAAGCTCTAATCTTTCTGCTGATCCAACCTGTGATGTCACTGTCACCTCTCAACACTCCCAGCTTCTGTGTGAACTGTTAGCGTAGCAGTATGCTAACTCCCTGATGTGTTGCTTCGTGTGATAACAGCATGCTGTGATATCTGCTGGCTTTTCTATTTGTCTCTTCCCGCTGCTGTCAGCGCAGAAGAAGTGAAGTGTATTGATAAAGCCTGTCTTTCTCTCTGCAGTGCGAGATAAGCGAAAGAGCCTCTTCATCAATAATGTAAGTGCACGGCTGTTTCCACAAAGCTAAACCCTGTTGTGTTAAACACTTACACTTAGAGTGATTTATGAAAGGACTACATGCTGCTTACAAAGCAAGCTGGAGATGTAACATTGTGAGGCTGCATGTGCACCAAAGCCTGGCATGCTTAACGTGGGTCAGACATGTACACTCTAATAACAGTCAGTGTGTGTGTGTGTGTGTGTGTGTGTGTGTGTGTGTGTGTGTTGTGTGTAGCATGGATCGTCCAGGCGGAAATACAGCTCCTGCTCCACCATCTTCCTAGACGACAACACGGTCAGCCAGCCCAACCTCAAATACACCATCAAATGGTACAAACACGATCGAAACCGACTATCAAAATGTATTAATTATATATTATAATCATATTTGAACATAATACATGTGTATGTTTTTTCTCTTTACAGTGTAGCGGTGGCTATTTACTACCACATAAAGAACAGGTGGGACTCTCAGTCACAACACTTTGTCTGTATTGTGAACTTCACCAACACAGACAGATAGATTAATAACTAAAGTTATGTTATGAAGGTCGTTATGGCGAACTCGCCGTATGTTTATCATGTATATTTTAAAGATGACAAAAAGAAATTGCTCAGTTCACAACAATATGGGATGTTGCTTCTTTGTTTTTGTGTAGTTTTGTGATAAATAAATGTTGAAAAATCTAAATCTATAAAACTATTAAATAGCTTAAATGGAACACAGAGCGCCGGGTTCAGTGGTGCATTCACATGATCCTACAGATTGTCCGATTTCCCGAATTCGGAAGTTGTTCTTGCGTTATGTGTTCATGAGGTATAAGTCGTAATGTGGAAACAACATGGCCGCTACAAAGAAGATGTATTAGAGTGTTTAAACAACATATTGGTACAGTCGGAACTTGTTTTCCGATTATTCGATTATCTTAAAATGTTAACGAAAGTGGAAAACAATCCCTGTATCGGCCCCGTGATTCGGATCCATTTCAAAATATAATGGGTTCAAACCGAGCCGAAACATTACATCCTTGTCGGAGGTAAATATGAATCAATGTTGCCGATAAAAGAAACATTCATCACCGTAAATCATCTGTAGTTAAGCCTATGAAAGAGTTTTCAAATCAAATCAAATTTATTTATATAGCCCAATATCACAAATTACACATGTGTCTCAGTGTGCTTTACAGACTGTACAGGTTACGACACCCTCTGTCCTTAGACCCTCTGTCATCAGACCCTCTGTCCTTAGACCCTCTGTCTTTAGACCCTCTGTCATCAGACCCTCTGTCCTTAGACCCTCTGTCTTTAGACCCTCTGTCATCAGACCCTCTGTCTTTAGACCCTCTGTCTTTAGACTCTCTGTCATCAGACCCTCTGTTCTTAGACCCTCTGTCATCAGACCCTCTGTCCTTAGACCCTCTGTCTTTAGACTCTCTGTCATCAGACCCTCTGTTCTTAGACCCTCTGTCCTTAGACCCTCTGTCTTTAGACTCTCTGTCATCAGACCCTCTGTTCTTAGACCCTCTGTCTTTAGACCCTCTGTCTTTAGACCAGACCCTCTGTCATCAGACCCTCTGTCCTTAGACCCTCTGTCTTTAGACCCTCTGTCATCAGACCCTCTGTCCATAGACCCTCTGTCCTTAGACCCTCTGTCCTTACACCCTCTGTCCTTACACCCTCTGTCCTTAGACCCTCTGTCCTTAGAGACGTGCAATAGATGTCGTGTGTACAGGATAAACAACATAGTACAAATACAACATTTGACAGAAATTATGTTGTGTTGAAAAAGAGAAAGTATGAATGAATGTCAAAAAGGCTTCCCGGTGTCCAGCAGGACCAGGGCAGCAGGCGCAGCCACGATTCATGATCCTGACGTAAAACTTTATCAGTGGCAACCTGCCACATGAGACACAGAAACTCCGGGGATGATGCCCCGGATGATGAGTTAGTAACATGCATTTACATAAATGCATACAGATAGAGAGGGAGAAGAAGAGAGGGAGGGGAGGAAGAGAAGGAAGAGAGCAGGGAGGTGTCCCCCGGCAGTCTAAGCCTATAGCAGCATAACTAGGGGCTGATCCAAGGCAAGCCTGAGCCAGCCCTAACTATAAGCTTTATCAAAAAGGAAAGCCTTTAGCCTGCTCTTAAATGTGGAGAGGGTGTCTGCCTCCCGACATCCTACCTGTTAATAACTTTACACTTCCACCATGTAACCATGTTTGTCTCATGGCAGGGACACAGACGGAGGGATGCTGCTGGGTATATTTGACGAGAAGCTTCATCCTCTTACAGTAAGACCTCATCTTCGTCCACATCTTCCCCTCCTCTCTTCCCCTCTTCGTCTCTCACACTGCCCTCTCTTCTTCCAGAAAGCAGAGGTGCCGTCGGACTATGACCAGCAGGATCCGGAGCAGAAACAGATCTACCGGTTTGTCAGGACTCTGTTCAGTGCCGCTCAGCTCACTGCAGAGTGTGCTATCGTCACCCTGGTGAGATTCTTTACCCTCCTCCTACGACATTGTGTGGACGTGTAACACAAACAAGAAAAGGCATTGCCATGTTTCTTTTGGAAAGCTTTCCCACTAATGTAAGGTGCGACCTGCCTTAAACTGTGCGCTCGCCCACGCATATTAAAAGTTTCTGTTTGGGCCTCGGGGGGGAATTGCTCCCTGATGTGTTGAGACAAGTCAGGGATGTGTGTGAAATGGTGATGAGACATGTGCATCCAGAATACCACGTAGTCTGTGTGTCGGTGGATGAATGCAGGATGGATGTAAACCTCCTGACACCGTACAGCGGAGCACAGAAGTGAGGACGTAAATGAGTAATTCGATCAGTGGTTCCTTTTCCTGAAGGGACCCCTTTCTATCACGGACATATTTTATGGATATTTCATATTATATTCAGTGCATAACAATAACAGTGCAGAGCAACTGATGAACTGAAAAGTTAACCCAAATATTGAACACAATTACTGCAGGAGGTTTGTGTAAAACAAGGGATTTGTATAAAATAAAATCTGGGATATATAAAAAAAAAATATATATATATATATATATATATATATATATATATATATATATATATATTATATATTAATATATATATATATATATATATATATATATATATTATATATATATATATAATATATGAAAAAATAAAGTTGTTTTTCACCCTTTAAATCAAGAAGGCTTCGCGACCTGTGTATCTTTGGCGACCCCAAAGAGGGGTCCCGACCCCCAGGTTGGAAGCCACTGGATTAGATCATCACCAGACAAACTATTATGTTTTCAGCGTTGTCTCCTTCATCCGTGTTGTTACAGATCTACTTGGAGCGGCTCCTGACCTACGCAGAGCTGGACATTAGTCCCGGTAACTGGAAGAGGATCGTTCTGGGGGCGATCCTGCTGGCCTCCAAAGTCTGGGACGACCAGGCCGTCTGGAACGTCGACTACTGCCAGATCCTCAAGGATATCACTGTGGAGGACATGTGAGCTTATTTTAAGAAACAGGATTGGTTGTATGTTTCGGACTTTGGTTCAGGGTTAAGATTCGTGTTGGGATTATGTTAGTGGGGAGCTCAGGACTGAAACAAAAGGGACGACGAGGAGGAATCCTTACATGCAAGACCTCAGCACAGCAGGGACAGAGGAATAGGAAGTCGCTGGTATTAAGCGCTGGACATGTTCTAACAATGTGTGAAGGACATGAGAATCACTCTGAGCCTTCACATCATCAGAGGGAATAACAAGCACTTTGATGTTCTGTGTATTTCACGTATTGTGCGTACTGATCCAACTCTCTTCACAGGAACGAGTTGGAGCGGCAGTTTCTGGAGCTGCTGCAGTTCAACATCAACGTGCCGTCCAGTGTCTACGCCAAATATTACTTTGACCTGCGATCGCTTTCAGAGACCAACAACCTCAGCTTCCCCCTGGAGCCGCTCAGCAGAGACAAAGCCCAGAAACTAGAGGTGAGCTTCCATCCTCAGTCGTCTCTCTCTCCCTGCTGCTCTTTCCTTCTACCTTCTGTTTATTTTCAGATTGATAGTGTGGTTACGAGCTAAAGCAGAAGTAAATACGCAGAACATTCAACAGATTCTTTACTTTGGAGACTTGCAACAGTAAACTGCAAAGACACAATTACATTTTTAAATAGTGTAGCAGAGTAATTTGCATAAACTTAAGGGTCTTGGTCAAAAGGAGGCTTCAGAGTTCAGGATTTTAAAGACGCTATATTTACATTAACGTTCTACAAATAGTAGCTTTACTAACCTAGAGATGATTCATTGCACGCATGCTTAATGCAAACAATAGAAACCCATCATAACGTAGTATTTGTATCTATTCTTTTCATGATGTCTCAGAAAGTAACTGTGGAGGCTGAAAGTAGAATCGTGGTTCTTCCTTTTCAGGCTATTTCCAGGCTGTGTGACGACCGGTACAAGGACGCTCGGAGAGCTGCGAAGAAGCGCTCAGCCAGCACGGACAATCTCTGTGGCATCAGATGGGTCCCCGCTATCCTCTCCTAACCTCTGCTTCATGTACTGAACACTGGCGTCAGGCTGCAGGAACACTGCAGACAAACTACTTCACTCTGCGGAGTTCAAAAACTTTACTACACTTGTATACGACACTTGGCCGTCGCACTGGAGTGGAGACACGTGCAGCTTGGGGCGGTGGACCTGATGCCGTCACGGTGCCTCAACTCTTCTGATCACGAGCGAGAGAACGGCGCTCCTGGCTGTTCTATCAGATGTGGGGGAAACACAAAGCTCTTGACTTCCTGGGACACCTGTCTTAACGCCTCTCTGTTCAGTTGTCTGCTTTTGTCTTCAGCCTAATTTAAAACATCTGGCGTAACCTGCCTTTGAGAACGGCCCTGCAACTTCACGATGAAGCATATTATTTATTTGACTTTTGATTATGTGAACAGTTGCAGATGAATAGCAGCTGCAGAGTTTCAGTAGTGTAGCACTGGAACCTTTACTGGTTGTTTCTTATCTTAGAATAATAAAAGTGTTATCAAGTTTTCTCCTATGGAAGTACATATACTCAAGGTTTACAGTATCTCCAGCGTACCTCTCGATACTCAGGTAGTCCATTTAATCTTTTGAGTTATTGTGATGCTCCTCTATATATACACTTAGGCTTGAAAATAAAACTGACAAATTGCAAATAATAAAATGTGACACATTCCTATTTTGGGGACATAATCAAACAATTACTACCACGTGTTTTCCAGATGTTTTAATTCAGTGTTCACCAGATGTTGCTTGTATCTCAACATGACTCTGCCAACGTGATTCTTCAGTTTATTAAAGATGTTTTCTCCCCCCAATTGAAAGAAGCCTTGAACAGAGTGAGCACACCTCACCTCTGACATCTAGTGGATGTTTAGAGAAATAGAGGAAAAATATCAATTCAGCACGAGGTCAGTGTCAGTTCACACACATCTGGATTGGGATTGAGATTTCTGCTGACGTGCAGAAGATGCAGGGTTATATCACTCCTCAAAAATGTACCTCGCACCAAAATATACTGTTTCTGTAAAACTCACATGGCTTTGCTTTTATGTATTCAGTATTCTAGAGATAGATAACAACATCTACAGTACATTACTCAAATCATATTAACAAATGTGCAGACTCATAAGACGCATGCGCAGTGGCTTTTTACTCCAGCGTCTTTATTTCCTCTCTGCCCGCTTCACAGGAGTACAGTCCACACATGCAGCCTTTTTAAAACCTAGTGACTAAACGTCACAAACAGAGCGTCACAGGAAAAAGAAAACCAGTCGTGCAGGAGTGATCGTAATACCGGCGGTGACCACTAGAGTGAGTTCTTTCTCCACAAAGACTGAGAAACACAGTTTTATTTCAATATGACAGATCTTGCATCATATGAACTGCAGAGCCGAGTGTTTCACTGTAAAGCTGACATCTCATCTCAATCTAAGTGACCAGGTTTTCCTCTCATCTGTCTGAACACTAAAGCACTAAAATACAATTATTTTGCAATTTAACTTTGTATAATGTATAAAGAGTTGAACAAACTGACACTGTGTCGATTTGTGTTTTTTTGAGAAAACGCTATTTTGTTTCCCAGCTCCGACATTGTGAAGTGTGTACTGAAATAATAATCAATAAGCATCTTGTGATGTGTGAATGAGAGCTTGACCCACACGTCTGTGCCTCCGCTTCCAGTAAGGTCGACCGGTACCTCGACATCCCAACAATGCTTTGATGGCAGCCGGGTAAGAATAGCTCTCCGCAGGTCCTGGCCTCCGCAGGCAGACGAGAGGGAAGCAGTGAGGAAACATTGGAAGTGACTGCTTTAGTGGAACGCTGTGAGGGTTGTTGAAGCAGCTCAGGAACTTCTCTCTCTTTTCTATTTGTATTTTTATGGGATCTGAGTTAGTGCTGAACAATGAGGAAAGATTTACTCTTCATCACCATCAGTCACAATGTCTCCTTTATGGGTAAGTTTGTATTTTGTAGTTCACAATATTAGAAAAGAAGAAATGTCAAGTACAGTTCAGTAAATGTAAAGAGGTTAAATACAAAAACATTAAGTTGTGGTTAGAATACATTAATGCGTGAACTTGCTCTCCCAAGTATATCACATTGTTAAATGATTTATGTATTTATTGTTTATTTACTGTCTTTGTCCAATTACATCCTTTTATTTGATTTCTTTTCCATTACAGGAAAAACCTGGTGGATGATGATGTTGGTGCTGCGTCTGCTGGTCGTCCTGCTGGCTGGCTTCACCCTCTTCAGTGACGAGCAGGAGCGGTTCCTGTGCAACACCCTCCAGCCGGGCTGCTCCAATGTGTGCTTTGATGCGTTTGCACCCGTGTCCGTCTTCCGTCTCTGGCTCTTCCACCTCATCTTGCTCTGTCTTCCCCATGTGCTGTTTGCAACCTACGTCATGCACAAAGTTTTGTCATATCCGTATTTTGGAGGTTTCTCCTGCGACAGGAGTCCAGAAGGTTCACCTTTCACCCTTGAGAACTCGAGCTCCTCTCGAGAACTGTCCTTGCGCAAAGCTTCACTTCACAACCTCCCACATGAATGGGGAGTGCTGCGCTTCTACTGCTCTTACTTCCTGGTTGTAATTCTACGCATCCTGCTAGAAATACTTTTTGGTGCAAGCCAGTTCTTTCTCTTTGGTTTGTCCATTCCTAAGAGCTTCCTCTGTTACGAGGCTCCCTGCAAATCTGGAGTAGAGTGCTTCATCTCCAGACCAACGGAGAAGACCGTAATGCTCAACTTGATGCTGGGTGTCGCCACCTTGTCCATTCTGCTTAGTGTGGTCGACCTGGTGAGCTCCATGAAGGCGATGGTGAGATGGAGGAGGAAAAGGGAGATGTTGATGGAGCAGATGTGTAAAGGAGAGCAAAGCAGTATGCGTACAACCACAACTACGACTGAAGACAGCGAGGTCCTCTTAACCAAAAGAATCAGCCCCGGTGAAAACGCAAAGAACGGTTTTAAAGATGAGAAACATGCAAATCATAAAAAGAGGAACGATGGAAGCTCTAACGACAAGAGTCCAGGGAGCAAAGATGCTAAAGTCGAGATGTCTCGTTCACACACTCCCATGAGCTCTCCGATAGCAACTCACTTTGTCCTCCACGGCCACCTGAGAGCTCCACTGTGCCCTCGTCCTGACCGAGGACCAGCACCAAAGCCCAGGATGCCAACACCTAAACTGGACCAGTACACTCCGGGTCCACAACACTCAGGCCAACAGTCCGACAGCAATGAATCTCAAGACAAGAGGGCATGGGTGTAATTGCATTTATTACTGTCATTGAAAAGAAACCTGCTGTACGTGTACATTTACAGGGCCCACATATTTCTGATTTAACTATTATTTTATTATTTTAAGCATGAATTTGTAGATTTGTTATGAAGATTTGCTAGAAATTGCAAAGTTGCATTAATTAATATTTTTTATTGACAAGAATCAAATGACTAGAAAGTCTTTTAGACACTTTTAGCGCATTGTTTTGGTTTTTAACTGATTCTGCTCTCATCACCTCGCTGTACGCTACAGGCCGAACACTACAAGGCAGATAAACAAGATAAGCAACATCTCGTAAGTGA